>NW_026512704.1:0-90409 GCF_027579735.1 Bombina bombina
GCATAACATCACACTACATCACTCACCTCTGTACAACTGACTGACTGAGAAACAGATAAACCAGCACTGTGTATACGCACAGCATAACATCACACTACATCACTCACCTCTGTACAGCACTGACTGAGAAACAGATAAACCAGCACTGTGTATACGCACAGCATAACATCACACTACATCACTCACCTCTGTACAGCTGACTGAGAAACAGATAAACCAGCACTGTGTATACGCACAGCATAACATCACACTACATCACTCACCTCTGTACAGCACTGACTGAGAAACAGATAAACCAGCACTGTGTATACGCACAGCATAACATCACACTACATCACTCACCTCTGTACAGCACTGACTGAGAAACAGATAAACCAGCACTGTGTATACGCACAGCATAACATCACACTACATCACTCACCTCTGTACAGCTGACTGAGAAACAGATAAACCAGCACTGTGTATACGCACAGCATAACATCACACTACATCACTCACCTCTGTACAGCTGACTGACTGAGAAACAGATAAACCAGCACTGTGTATACGCACAGCATAACATCACACTACATCACTCACCTCTGTACAGCTGACTGAGAAACAGATAAACCAGCACTGTGTATACGCACAGCATAACATCACACTACATCACTCACCTCTGTACAGCACTGACTGAGAAACAGATAAACCAGCACTGTGTATACGCACAGCATAACATCACACTACATCACTCACCTCTGTACAGCTGACTGACTGAGAAACAGATAAACCAGCACTGTGTATACGCACAGCATAACATCACACTACATCACTCACCTCTGTACAGCTGACTGAGAAACAGATAAACCAGCACTGTGTATACGCACAGCATAACATCACACTACATCACTCACCTCTGTACAGCACTGACTGAGAAACAGATAAACCAGCACTGTGTATACGCACAGCATAACATCACACTACATCACTCACCTCTGTACAGCACTGACTGAGAAACAGATAAACCAGCACTTGTGTATACGCACAGCATAACATCACACTGCATCACTCACCTCTGTACAGCACACTGACTGAGAAACAGATAAACCAGCACTGTGTATACGCACAGCATAACATCACACTACATCACTCACCTCTGTACAACTGACTGAGAAACAGATAAACCAGCACTTGTGTATACGCACAGCATAACATCACACTGCATCACTCACCTCTGTACAGCACACTGACTACATCCACATCTCCATGTTTCTCCAGATTGGGAAAATTCTCTGCACGCACTCTGGGAGCAGGTGGGTCTCTAGGTTCACTAACAACAGGTGAGACCATCCCTCTCTCCAACCGTGCAAGCTGTAGCTGATACTCTCTCTCAGCCTGTCGTTCAGCAGCCTGTCTTTCAGCTGCCAGAGCCTCTCTCTCAGCTGCCAGAGACTCTCTCTCAGCTTCCCTAGCCGCCTGTCTCTCAGCTGCTTCCGCGGCTGCCTGTCTCTCAGCTGCTTCCACAGCAGCCTGTCTCTCATAACATTTTGTAATCAGTTCCATGCGCAAACTTGCATCCACTGAACCCATATGTTTAAGAACAGTTTGCAAATTACAGTCCAATGGATCCCCAGATCCTGATGAATCGCTGCCCCCAGCTGCAGATATCACTCCTGAGACCTGAGACCTGGCGTGATTTGGCTGTTATCATATTCCACAAGAGCTTGTATTAGTAAATCTTTGTTATTTGAACGTGTTGGAATACCACGCTCCTGGCATAAGAGTGTCAGTGTCTCTTTAGATTGCTGCTCGTATGATTGCATAGCAAAAATAAAATAGAAAAGAAAAACAGAGAATAGGGAAGGGGACTGTTTGCAATGTGTGACTATATAATGCACTGAGTTTTAGCCTTTGGAAATTGTAAGAAACAATTTTTTTTAGTACTGGGATTTTCACACTAGCAAATCCACACGCACTAAAATCTAATAATAAAAAAGTTATCCCACCGCTGCCACCAATTTGTGACGAACCAAGGTTATCCAACCCTGCGCCAGTCACTTATTTGGCACAGAAAGGGTTATCAGCCCCCTTTTTCTGTCAACAATAGGTCACAATCTAGCCACACCAGGCAAGCTTGTGTTTCAGTTTAGTGGGTGCAAGGGTTAACCACACTCCCTAGTCTGTACTAGACATAAGAGAAATGCCCAAAACTCCCTTTTAATGCCACCCACAATAAACTATAAATCCAATAGCTCCAATACTGCAACCACTTAAAATTATTAAATGGAAAATCCTAAGAAAAAACCCAGACTTTACACATTAACTCTCTAAATACAATTTATCAGAAAATAACCTAAATTATACAGTTCTAATATTCCAGTCTCTTACAGTAACGTGGTTCAATTATTAGACAAAGGCCAAACTTAATAAAGGAATTATTTATTATGCCAAAAATATTATGCAGAATGCATTATTAATAAAAAGTTGTTACAAATAAAATTACACACACAAACAGTGTTTTAAAATAAAAAGGAGAAAAACAGAATTGAATACTTTCCTAGCTTCAAGCTCTGCGCCAGGGGCTGGTATGAAAATGATGGCTCCTTACTTCTGTAAAGCAGCTCCACTTGTAAGAATGAACACTTTATTGTTAAAAACATAAGATTCTTATACCATTTTCCAGAGATCAGGTTGTCTGACCACACCCTCCTGGGCGGGCTAAGAAACCCCCCTGTCTTTATGCCCTTCAATAGACTAAGTTCTTGCCTGAAATTATACAATCCATTATAATTTCTGCTAGGTAACTATTTCTATATTTACATATCGGGAACCTCTTGGTTTCATTGGGAGAATCGGTTTGATATCAAATATGCCATAGGTTGTCATAATTACCTTAATTTAAGGTTATAACAGTTTTAACACACATATGTACATAATATGCCAATGTCCTTTCAGTGACCTGGTCAGTTTTTGTGATGGAGGCCCTGTTTTGCATCATGCATTCTATTGACAACCTAAGCCCTAAACCCTTTCCTGTGTATTTTCTGAAACTAAGAGCTTGAGTGGCTTTATGACTCATACACAATAACACTTGGTGGGGCTATTTAGGAGGCTCCTGGCACTTCAAAGAAAACACAAGTCACAATTCTTCTTGAAAAACAAATAACTGTTTTGAGTTCAAGCTACACAGAATTAACCCCTTCTTAGCTAAATCCTGAGGTTTTCGTGACAGTCCCCATTCCACTGTCTGAGCATGCATAGTTGCAGTTGTCTGAGATGCAAGCGAGCAAACGGAACTATGTCCATGGCCGCTACCATTAGTCCAATTACCTCCATACACTGAGCCACTGACGGCCGATGAATGGAATGAAGTGCTCGGCAGGTGGTTAAGATCTCCGTCAGAAAAATTTTCATGTCTACTGAGTCTATCAGAGTTCCTAGGAATGGAACTCTTGTGAGAGGGACAAGTGAACTCTCCTGAGGAAGGGCATGGCCTTTTCCTCCAGTGATGTCGGAAATGATCTCCTTCAGTTCAGGCCCGAATAGGGTCTTACCTTTGAAAGGAATAGCTAATAGCTTAGATTTTGATGACACATCAGCAGACCAGGACTTAAGCAATAACGCTCTATGCGCTAAAATGGCAAAACCTGAATTCTTTGCCGCTTATTTAGCCAGTTGAAAAGCGGCATCTGTAATAAAAGAATTAGCTAGCTTGAGAGCCTTAATTCTATCTAAAATATCATCTAAGGAGGTCTCAACCTTAAGAGACTCCTCTAGAGCCTCGAACCAAAAAGCAGCTGCAGTAGTTACAGGAACAATGCACGCTATAGGTTGTAGAAGAACACCCTGATGAATAAACAATTTCTTTAGAAGACCCTCTAATTTTTTATCCATAGGATCTTTTAAACCACAACTGTCCTCAATAGGCATAGTTGTACGCTTAGCCAGTGTAGAAATAGCTCCCTCCACCTTAGGGTCCGTCTGCCAGGAATCCCGAATGGTGTCAGATATGGGAAACATTCCAATTTTATAATAAAAGCATCCCAACATGTCAGCTAAGTTTGCCCCACAAGGAAAGGAATACTTAACCCTTACCAAAAAAACGTTATGCTATAAAACATTAACTTCAACTAAAAACACCCCCTGCACCTCGCCACAGCCCTGCTGTGGCGCCTACCTGCCCTCAGGGGTCTGGAAAATCGGATTAAACCTTCGATTAGGCCCAATACTGTTCTGAAAGGCCCACCGGAGTTGGAGCTTGCTGCTTGTCTGGGAAAAACAACTGCGCAACTGAGGCGTGAAAATAGGCCCCGCCCATCTCACTTGATGTCTCACAGACTAAAATAACCGCACCAGAGCGGTCTAAAACTTAGCCATGTGGGTTCATATACCCATAAATGAAGCCATGTGTACCTTCTTATACTTAATAAAGTAGAAAAACGTCTATCATCAAAAACGTTATCTGTAACTCCCAGTCATGAAAACGTTTGCCCACAAACATCATAACATCAGTGTCAACCATTTTTTATAGCCCGATATGCAAGTTATATAATATATATAAAGTAATAACCCTCTTTATACTTTAGGATTACTGCTTACCCTTTCCCTCATGGGGATACTGTCAGCCAATTCTGAAATAACACAGTCTCTCCAGAAAAAAATGACTGAACATACCTTACTGCTTATAGCATGAAAAACGTTCCTCACACTGAAGTTTCTTAAGTAATCCTCAGCCATTCTGTGGGAACTACTCTGGATCTTAGTAACAACTGCTAAGATCATCAGCTTCCAGGCAGAAGTCTTCATCCATCTGCTGCCTGGGAGAAAATAGCACACACCGGTACCATTTAAAATAAAAAAGTCTTGCTTGAAGAAAATAAAAACTAAAATTTTATCACCTCTTTCACTTTACCCTTTCTATTACTTAGAGTAGGCAAAGAGAATAACTGGGGGGTGGAGTCAAGGGAGGAGCTATATAGACAGTGTGACGAGACCAATCTCGCCACTGTGCATTGGAGGAGCCTGGTTGCCCGCCTGCTGCCTTTAGACTATGGCCCCATGTTGAAACGCTTACTTTTCCCCTGCAAAGACACGAAAGCCGGGTCATTCAGTACTTGCCCTATTTGAACAGTGATACCCCAGATAGCTATGCCATGTAGCCCATTTGTATAACGAAAGACTTTGGCTCCATGGCAATTGAACTGTATGTGTGTGACCTGAGCGCCATTCAGTAATAGTGTGCGCTCAGATCTAGGCTATCTGGGGATTTGTTGAATGTACCTGTCTTATGCAATAGCTGCACAGTTATATATTTGTATGTATATTATTGTCTTTTGCTACCATGTGTTCAATGGAGTTTACTTCCCAATTATCTCCAGGATAGAAGATTCTGTGGAACTGGTTTAAGTTAATTCTATCAACCATTGTGTAAGGTAATTGTATCAACCATTGTGTAAGGTAACTGCATCAACCATTGTGTAAGGTAATTGCATCACCCATTGTGTAAGGTAATTGCATCACCCATTGTGTGTGTAAGTGCATCAGGCAGAGGGGAGGATTTTGTGTGGGAGTGTCTGAGAGTATTGTATGTGTTTATTGGTTGTTTTACAAATGATCCGCGTCGGCTGGATTGAAGATGGACCCGCTCCGCTCCGGAAGGATGAAGATAGAAGATGCCGCCTGGATGAAGCCTTCTGCCGTCTGGAGGACCTATTCTGCCCCGATCGGATGAAGACTTCTGCCGTATGGAGGACACTTGTGCCCGGCTGGGTGAAGACGGCTCAAGGTAGGGTGATCTTCAGGGGGTTAGTGTTAGGTTTTTATAAGGGGGGATTGGGTGGGTTTTAGAGTAGGGGTGTGTGGGTGTTGGGTTTTAATGTTGGGGGGTATTGTATTTTTTTTTTACAGGTAAAAGAGCCGATTACTTTGGGGCATTCCGCCCGCAAAAGGCCCTTTTAAGGGCTATTTGTAATTTAGTATAGGGTAGGGAAATTTTATTATTTTGGGGGGCTTTTTTATTTTATTAGGGGGATTAGATTAGTAGATGTAATTAGTTTAAAATTCTTGTAATTCTTTTTTTATTTTCTGTAATTTAGTGTTTGTTTTTTTCCATAATTTAGTTTATTTCATTTAATTGTAATTAATTGTAGGTAGTTTATGTAATTAGTTTAATGATAGTGTAGTGTTAGGTGTAATTGTAACTTAGGTTAGGAATTATTTTACAGGTAAATTTTTACTTCTTTTAGCTAGGTAGTTATTAAATAGTTAATAACTATTTAATAACTATTCTAACTAGTTAAAATAAATACAAACTTGCCTGTAAAATAAAAATAAACCCTAATATAGCTACAATGTAACTATTAGTTATATTGTATCTATCTTATGGTTTATTTTATAGGTAAGTATTTAGTTTTAAATAGGAATAATTTATTTAATTATGTTAAATTAATTTAGTTTAATATAAATTATATTTAAGTTAGGGGGGTGTTAGGGTTAGACTTAGGTTTAGGGGTTAATAACTTTATTATAGTGGTGACAATGTTGGCGGCGGCAGATTAGGGGTTAATAAATTTAATATAGTTGCAGCGACGTTGGGGGTGGCAGATTAGGGGTTAATAAATATAATGTAGGTGTCGGCGATGTTAGGGGTTCATAGGTATAATGTAGGTGGCGGCAATGTCCGGTCGGCAGATTAGGGGTTAAAAGAAGAAAAGTGAGCGGTGAGCCTGTACCGGTCAGACTCGTAATACTAGTGTTAGGAAAAAAGCAGCGTTGGGATCTCTCAACGCTGCTTTTTAAGGCTAACGCCAAACTCGTAATCTAGGTGATAGTGTTTAAGGTGATACTGGCCCCATGTGTGTATACAATGTCTTAGGTGATACTGGCTCTGTGTTTAAGAGCGACTAACCGCAATGCCATAACTTCCGATACCGGAAGTCACCGACAGCGTGTCAACTAGAAATCTCTGTTCCTTGTGACTTAAACAAGTACAGGAGAGAATAGACAAACAATTGATAGCCCCTCTGTGAATGAAGGAGGGAAGCGATGTTAGCGCCCTTACTTTGGCGCTCTACAGAGACTCCACCCTCGTGGGCGTACCGCCTGGTCGCCATATTCATTACATATGGCCATATGAATAATAACAATTGTAAAATCATGTAACAGTGCAGTCACTTACAAATGAATAGGTTTGTCACTAAAGAAGTGCGACAGCTTGCTGCCCTAAGGAACAGCCTGACCGGACTTCCAAAACTCCCCCATCATGGGCGGAAACCACCTCCCGTTCACCATTATTATCAGAAAACAAACAAAAAATAAAAACCCCGTAGGGAAGTACAAGCCCGCTCATTAAATATTAACCAAGGGTGTGACAGACCTCTCTGTCAACCTCCCTACGGATTATGGATTCGGGCATTATGTTAAGTCACCCTGTGCCCATTATAGGTACAGGGTGCAAATCCAACAGTACTGGAGGGGTTAACTTAAGTTTAGAGTAACTGTATTGTCTAAGACAGTTGTTGTTAGCAGTTGTAGTTGTTGCACCAGTTTTTAAGCAGTGGCTAGAAGCAAAATAATAAAATGATTTAGACTTAAACTTGGACAGAATTATTTAGACAACATTTTTAAGATGAGGATGTATCTGCCTAACTAAAAGATATTGCGGATCCTACTGCCTCTCCGCTACAATTGGTGGCAAGCGACGGGTTAGTCCTCATAGCCCAGAAGAGAAACTACACATCCGGACCTAATGGGAATACAGTATGAAAGGCTGAAAAGAGCCACCCTTAAAGACCTGCTAGAACAACGGGCAGGCAAGCCAGTAACCTCAGGAAGAGGGAGATTATTACAATACTGACCGAGATGGACGGAGTACCAGGGCCCGAAGGAACCAATGAGCCCAGCATATCAGACAGAACTCCCGAAGAAGCAAGCTTTGACCGGGCGGTTAAAATAAGACTGGCACATTATGGCCCCAACCCGACTGCCGAAATTATCGACCGGGTCATAGCCACTGTGGAGGCCAACCTACTTCGCCAAAGCGGCGCTGCAGCAGCCCAAGTCACAGCAACCCCAGTGGAAAAGAGAAAGGTACATTTTGCAGCTTTTAAAAACTTCCTGGAAACAGGAGAGATTGATGGGTACCTTGCGGATATTGAGAGGCAATGTGCCCTACACAAGGTACCCGCAGAGGACTGGGTCACGATATTATCCGGAAAATTATCCGGCCGGGCCAGCGAGGCTTTTCGGGCCATTCCAGATGAGGAAGTCGGGGATTATAATGTTGTAAAAGAGACTCTGCTCCCAAGGTATGCGATTACACCGGAGGCATACAGGAGGCGGTTCCGAGACACTGTTAAACTAGCTGGAGATTCCTACATCGAGTGGGCATGTAAGGTGCACCGCACAGCAGTTCACTGGATAGCGGGGTGCCAAGCCGTATCTGGGGAAGAGGTGCTGCAGCTATTCCTGTTGGAACATTTGACAAGTTATCCGCAGGAGTTAGAGAGTGGGTTCGGGACTGTAAACCCTCCACCCTGCATGAAGCTGCTCGTCTGGCAGATGAGTATACAGATGCCCGCAAACTGGACACTGCTACCACTAAGATCCCTGCCAGAGTAGAGTACAGACCCACAGTCACCCCAGCAGCTACCAGTTACCAACCCCCGGGGCACCGCTCTACCACACGCCTTCAGCCACAAACTATCTTCAGACAGCCCGGTTAAACTCACGGGATTACTCACAGCCTATTTGGTGCTGTGGATGTAAGCAACTAGGGCACAAAAGACCAGAGTGTCCCCTAAACACAGCGAACCAAGCACAGTCCTGGAGAAGACCCGCCGGCGGAAACCCACGTAACCCTCAGCATGCTGCCCACTGCGTAGAAGAGGAAGAATGCTGGGGCATCCTACATGAAACAGACCCCGTGCAAGCTGCCCACCAGGATAACCGGCAACAGCACCGGCAACTGGTTAAAGTGAATGGGAAGGAGGTCAGTGGTCTACGGGATACTGGTGCTACCATGACCTTGCTCCAAAAGAACTTGGTGTCTGAGAACCAGCACACCGGAGACACTGTGGCTGTGAGGGTAGCAGGGGGCGCTGTGTTTCGCCTACCTGTTGCCCGGGTACATTTGGATTGGGGAGTGGGGTCTAGACATGTGAATGTGGGGGTCATGAAGGACTTACCAGCTGATGTTCTCCTTGGAAATGACTTGGCCCCCCTTGTTTCTGCCTACGCTCCCATGGGTCCCGCCAATGTTAACCCTGTGACTACCCGTGCCCAGATCCGTGCCACAGAGACTGACCCACCTGCTGCTGAGCCCCAGGACGCTGAGCTCAGTAAATCTCTGTCCACTATTGATACGTGGAAGTCCCATTACAATGCAGTGATGAAGGAGAAGAGTCAAGTAGAGGATGAAATGGTCACGTTAAACAATCACATAACGGTGCTAGCGGGAGAAAAGAGGAGCGCAGAGCAAAAAGCGCGTTTAGAACGGGAATCTCTGCTAGACAAGCTGCACCGACAGACTGCAGAAAACACCAGCTTCAGAGTGGAACATGAAACATTAAAGACAAACTTAGCGACATTGGAGGAGAAGCTAACGCTGGTTCATAGTGAGGTGCAGCAACTCAAGGGCACCCTATGTCAGTATTAAGGACTTGTGGATACCTATAAAGAGCAGGTACAAAAAACTCGTAAAGAAGCCGATGAGATTTGTCTCCAACTGGAAAGAAGCGTCTCTGAAAACAAAAACTTGAAGGAATGTTTAGCCCTGGTCTGGGCACTGAAGAAGTTGAACCCTTATTTATATGGACAGGAATTCTCTCTCATAATGGGAATGCAGATGGATTGTCCCGGCAAACTGACATTCCTACCACCTCCTAGTCCGGTCATCCCCAAGTTGACCCGCCAAAGGGTCAAGCCGCGTCTGCCGGAGTGTCCCACCAGAAGGGGGCCATGTGACAGACCCCTCTGTCAACCTCCCTATGGATTATGGATTCGGGCATTATGTTAAGTCACCCTGTGCCCATTATAGGTACAGGGTGCAAATCCAACAGTACTGGAGGGGTTAACTTCAGTTTTGAGTAACTGTATTGTCTAAGACAGTTGTCGTTAGCTGTTGTAGTTGTTGCACCAGTTTTTAAGTAGTGGCTAGAAGCAAAATAAATAGCTGATTTAGACTTAAACTTGGACTGAATTATTTAGACGACATTTTTAAGATGAGGATGTCTCTGCCTAACTAAAAGATATTGCGGATCCTACTGCCTCTCCGCTACAAAGGGCATATGTGCTAGGCAGGGAAACCCGGTCCCCAGCATACTAGACAATTTGTTTACCATCGTGCTAGAGAGTGCAAACAAAAAACACAGTTTGATATACTAAAAATACGTGCAGCCAGCTTGTGATTTAATATAAAGATACAATAGATAGAGGCGCCAATGGTGCAGATCAATGAGGAATCTCAGGAACTACAAGTAAGAAATATACACAGGGTACTCACTTGTGACAAAGGCAATCAGTTATGCCCATAGAGACAGGCTGGATTTCTACAGCAGTCCAGCTAGCTGATCAGGGCCCCACGAACAGCTCCAGGAAGCAGGGGATCATCAGGTCCAAAGTATATACCCAGAGGTATGCGAGCAGGAGTATAGGATTAGGGATCAACACCCTAATAGTAGCGTAGCTCCAAGATATGATGGACACTTAGAGTTGGTAAAATAAAAACAAATTTATTTAAAATTTATAAAATACACAACTCATCGTTGTGCCAAATAAAATCTTGGATAAGAGGAGAAACAATGCAACGCGTTTCTCAGTAAAGCTGTTTCATCAGGCATGTCTCACATCTGTTTGTTTGATCCTTATATAGGGCTACGCTACTAACAGTTCCCATATTCCCACCCCTCTCCATACAAGTGGATCAACCATTAAAAACCCTTCATCTGTATACACCCCCCTTGCTGCAGTATTATTTGGGTCATAAATATATGAAAAATATGTATTCAATGTTTTGACAATGATAATAGTGAACCCTGTAATATACTCTATTAATAAGTATGGTATTGGGGTTTACGCTTTGTGATTTTTAATATAACGAGTGGTTAATTCATAAGATTTCCCTTTTTCGTCCTCTGAGCCTGCTGATAGGGAAATGAGCCTGTCACTCATATATCACGGTGATGGATTGCTCAGTTAACCAATCCTATCAACCGCAGTTAGTGTTTGTTATCATCCACTCAGATTGAGGATGAGAGGCAACACCCGATATTTGACCAATCACTTAGGTCGGTAGGGGCATGGGCAGTCGACACTCTCTCTGTTGGTAATGATGAAAATCGCGTCACATAGAAACAAAAGAACTTTGTGAAATGTTGCTAGCAACCGCAAATAGCCCCGCAGTATAGATCCTCATCATGACAAGCATTCACGCTGTTAGAACGCCGCAAAAGGGGCAATATGTAGTTACAGCAAAGTTTCGCCAATCTCTGTTTCTAATGTGGCTAGTGCTACTACTAAGATATCACAAATGTTGTAAAGTGTAAATATGCAACTACGTGCATACAATTAAAAAATGGATACCGACAGCCTGTTTGGAAATTTCCACATATTTAGACTGATGATGGTTCTGCCGAATTCTTGAACTCCAAGTAGATAGATATAAATGAAAATGTTTAGGATGTATAATATGATATATATAATGTATATCGATTCGTGGATGTGGAAACTAGCTATATAAGATAATAGCCTTAAATTATCACGAATGTGAACTATAGTAAATGCGTGAATGCCTAATGTTGGCATGTGAATAGAGTATTTTATATAAGATCCATTAAGTGCCTGATGTATGGAATCTGTAACCCTATACAAAAGAGGAAAAATATGTGTCAATTCCAGATTAATATTAATGAGGGTGCGAACTATGATGCATGTGTAAGAGCCTAATGATGGCATATAAATAGAGCATTTTACATAAGATCCACTAAGTGACTGGTGTATTAACTGACATCTGCGAGCTTTAATAAAAGTGAAAATATATATACCGAATCCAAAATAATATTAATATGGGTGTAAGTGCTATAATGGGGAGAGATCAAATAGAGTATAAATAAGTTATAGAGGTGTGTATTCGATATATATTAGTGCGTGCCACTCTATTGATAAAAATAATAAAAAGAAGCGTCTCTGAAAACAAAAACTTGAAGGAATGTTTAGCCCTGGTCTGGGCACTGAAGAAGTTGAACCCTTATTTATACGGGCAGGAATTCTCTCTCATAACGGGAATACAGATGGATTGTCCCGGCAAACTGACATTCCTACCACCTCCTAGTCCGGTCATCCCCAAGTTGACCCGCCAAAGGGTCAAGTTGCGTCTGCCGGAGTGTCCCACCAGGAGGGGGCCATGTGACAGACCCCTCTGTCAACCTCCCTACGGATTATGGATTCGGGCATTATGTTAAGTCACCCTGTGCCCATTATAGGTACAGGGTGCAAATCCAACAGTACTGGAGGGGTTAACTTCAGTTTTGAGTAACTGTATTGTCTAAGACAGTTGTTGTTAGCAGTTGTTGTTGTTGCACCAGTTTTAAGCTGTGGCTAGAAGCAAAATAAATAGCTGATTTAGACTTAAACTTGGACTGAATTATTTAGACGACATTTTTAAGATGAGGATGTCTCTGCCTAACTACAAGATATTGCAGATCCTACTGCCTCTCCGCTACAAAGGGCATATGTGCTAGGCAGGGAAACCCGGTCCCCAGCATACTAGGCAATTTGTTTACCATCATGCTAGAGAGACACTTCTAGTGAACTCTTCTCTGCACCGGGAGTGCAAAAAAAAAACACAGTTTGATATACTAAAAATACGTGCAGCCAGCTTGTGATTTAATCCCCACAAGAAATTACTGCGACATGCTATTAGGGAAAGGCTCTACACTTACAGAGCCCTGAATCCCTTATATACATATATATATATATATATATATATATATATATATATATATATATATATATATATATATATATATATATATATATGTGCAGAAACCCTGAGGTTTCTAAAGAAAGAAAAACTGCACTTACCTCTTTTGCTGTCCAACAGCAAGACAGCTTCAGCAGGGTTCAGAGGTCCAATGGATCCCTCCTGTAGTCCTGCAGAAAGATGAGACCTGAGTTAGAGTAGCTTAGGTCATCACAGAAAGGGCAGCATCACAGTATGGGAGGCGCAGTGAGAATTTTATCCCACCAGTTCCCATTGCTTTGAAGCCACCAAATGCTTCTCTTATAAATTGAAGAGAATGATTTGGTCTCTAGGCTATACCCCAGAATAAAGCAGCACTCAGCGGTACCACTTTTTAAAACAAACTCTTGATTGAAGAATCTAAAACTAACACTTCACTCTGCCTCTTCCTATCACTAACACAGGCAAAGAGAATGACTGGAGGGGGAGGGAGGGTAGGAGCTATATATGCAGCTCTGCTGTGGTGCTCTTTGCCACTTCCTGCTGACCAGGAGGCGATATCCCATAAGTAAGGATGAAATCCGTGGACTTGTCATATTTTGTAAAAGAAAAAGTTTATTTCAAGAACAGGTATTAATTCAAATGAACAGAGACTGAAAACCCCCTTTAGTGCCTTTTTTTTAAAATAAACTTCTCAACAGTTCATGTTTAAGTTATTTAAAGGTACTATAGGCAAGAATTGCATAAAATATTGCAAGTGTCAGAACGCTGCTTACAGCATCCAAATCTGAAAGGGATTGCTCTGAAACATGGGGAACAGAATAATCTGAGAACGTTCCACATTGGAATCAAGCCATAGTATATTAAGCAAAGAAACGTATGGGACAGCTGCCAATGACAAATGCACTGCTATCTGCGACTGATAAGACAGAATCAGTTAAACCTTCAACGGTTAAATCTTTAATTCCTCAATTATTAATGGGACCCCGATAACAGGAATTTTAAAAAATGTTTTAAATACTACGTGCTTGCGACCCCTCTCTGTCTAACATAACAGAGAAAGCGTCCCATGCACTCAAAAGACTCTCCGGACAGCGCAAAAACCTCTCAGCTGTATGCTGAAAACAAAGCTGAGGAGGCATCCGGCATTCCGTTGAAGATAACTAGTCAAATGGCGCGTGCTCAATGGCAGGTAACGAAGCTCCGCCCATCGTGGGCGTAGACAAACAGGAACCGTTGATAAATCAATAAGCAGCCAAATGGCGCACACACAATGGCGCGTATCGAAGCTCCACCCATCGTGGGCGTATCGATCTCAAGCTCCCATGCGGCTAACATTGTAAAAACAAAGCCGCCGGGAATCCCCTCAGTCAGTTCAACACAGTATAAGCTGAAATAAACGTAACATCATGTGAAACACAAGGCAACATAAAACTCCCTGTCAGCTTGGAACTTTAAACATAAGCCGTAGCGAGCAGGGGCACCTGGTATGAAAACACAATTTATGCTTACCTGATAAATTTATTTCTCTTGTGGTGTATCCAGTCCACGGATCATCCATTACTTGTGGGATATTCTCATTCCCAACAGGAAGTTGCAAGAGGACACCCACAGCAGAGCTGTCTATATAGCTCCTCCCCTCACTACCATATCCAGTCATTCGACCGAAAACAAGCAGAGAAAGGAGAAACCATAGGGTGCAGTGGTGACTGTAGTTTAAATTTAAAATTACCTGCCTTAAAATGACAGGGCAGGCCGTGGACTGGATACACCACAAGATAAATAAATTTATCAGGTAAGCATAAATTGTGTTTTCTCTTGTAAGGTGTATCCAGTCCACGGATCATCCATTACTTGTGGGATACCAATACCAAAGCTAAAGTACACGGATGAAGGGAGGGACAAGGCAGGTACTTAAACGGAAGGTACCACTGCCTGTAAAACCTTTCTCCCAAAAATAGCCTCCGAAGAAGCAAAAGTATCAAATTTGTAAAATTTTGAAAAAGTATGAAGCGAAGACCAAGTCGCCGCCTTGCAAATCTGTTCAACAGACACCTCATTTTTAAAGGCCCAAGTGGAAGCCACAGCTCTAGTGGAATGAGCTGTAATCCTTTCAGGAGGCTGCTGTCCAGCAGTCTCATAGGCTAAGCGTATTATGCTTCTTAGCCAAAAAGAAAGAGAGGTTGCCGAAGCCTTTTGACCTCTCCTCTGTCCAGAGTAGACAACAAACAAAGAAGATGTTTGACGAAAATCTTTAGTAGCTTGTAAGTAAAACTTTAAAGCACGAACCACGTCCAGATTATGTAATAGACGTTCCTTCTTCGAAGAAGGATTAGGACACAAGGATGGAACAACAATCTCTTGATTGATATTCTTGTTAGATACCACCTTAGGTAAAAACCCAGGTTTAGTACGCAGGACTACCTTATCAGAATGAAAAATCAGATAAGGAGAATCACATTGTAAGGCAGATAACTCGGAGACTCTACGAGCTGAGGAAATAGCTACCAAAAAAAGGACTTTCCAAGATAAAAGTTTGATATCTATGGAATGAAGAGGTTCAAACAGAACTCCTTGAAGAACCTTAAGAACCAAATTTAAGCTCCAAGGTAGAGCAACAGGTTTAAACACAGGCTTAATTCTGACTAAAGCCTGACAAAATGCCTGAACGTCTGGAACATCTGCCAGACGCTTGTGTAAAAGAATAGACAGAGCAGAAATCTGTCCCTTTAAGGAACTAGCTGACAAACCTTTTTCCAAGCCTTCTTGGAGAAAAGATAATATCCTAGGAAGCCTGACCTTACTCCATGAGTAACCCTTGGATTCACACCAATAAAGATAATTACGCCATATCTTATGGTAAATTTTCCTGGTGACAGGCTTTCGTGCCTGTATTAAGGTATCAATGACTGACTCGGAGAAGCCACGCTTTGATAAAATCAAGCGTTCAATCTCCATGCAGTCAGTCTCAGAGAAATTAGATTTGGATGGTGGAAAGGACCCTGAAGTAGAAAGTCTTGTCTCAGAGGCAGAGTCCATGGTGGAAAGGATGACATGTCCACTAGATCTTAAAACCAGGTCCTGCGTGGCCACGCAGGCGCTATTAAAATCACTGATGCTCTCTCCTGCTTGATCTTGGCAATCAGTCGAGGGAGCAGAGGAAACGGTGGAAACACATAAGCCAGGTTGAAAGACCAGGGCGCTGCCAGAGCATCTATCAGCGTCGCCCTGGGGTCCCTGGACCTGGATCCGTAACAAGGAAGCTTGGCGTTCTGTCGAGACGCTATGAGATCCAGTTCTGGTTTGCCCCAGCGATGAATCACTTGTGCAAACACCTCCGGATGGAGTTCCCACTCTCCCGGATGAAAAGTCTGTCGACTTAGAAAATCCGCCTCCCAGTTCTCTACACCTGGGATATGGATAGCTGATAGGTGGCAGGAGTGAATCTCCGCCCGGCGAATTATCTTTGAAACTTCTAACATCGCTTGGGAACGTCTTGTTCCCCCTTGATGGTTGATGTAAGCCACAGTCGTGATGTTGTCCGACTGAAATCTGATGTACCTCAGAGTTGCTAACTGAGGCCAAGCCTGAAGAGCATTGAATATCGCTCTTAGTTCCAGAATATTTATTGGAAGGAGAGACTCTTCCTGAGTCCACGATCCCTGAGCCTTCAGGGAGTTCCAGACTGCACCCCAACCTAGAAGGCTGGCATCTGTTGTTACAATTGTCCAATCTGGCCTGCGAAAGGTCATACCTTTGGACAGATGGACCCGAGATAGCCACCAGAGAAGAGAATCCCTGGTCTCTTGGTCCAGATTCAGTTGAGGGGACAAATCTGTGTAATCCCCGTTCCACTGACTGAGCATGCATAGTTGCAGCGGTCTGAGATGTAAGCGTGCAAACGGCACTATGTCCATTGCCGCTACCATTAAGCCGATTACTTCCATACACTGAGCCACCGAAGGGTGCGGAATGGAATGAAGAACCCGGCAGGAATTTAGAAGCTTTGATAACCTGGACTCCGTCAGGTAAATTTTCATTTCTACAGAATCTATCAGAGTCCCTAGAAAGGAAACTCTTGTGAGTGGGGATAGAGAACTCTTTTCCTCGTTCACTTTCCACCCATGCAACCTCAGAAATGCCAGTACTACGTCCGTATGAGACTTGGCAATTTGGAAGTTTGACGCCTGTATCAGGATGTCGTCTAAATAAGGGGCTACTGCTATGCCCCGCGGCCTTAGGACCGCCAGAAGCGACCCTAGAACCTTTGTAAAGATTCTTGGGGCTGTAGCTAATCCAAAGGGAAGAGCTACAAACTGGTAATGCCTGTCTAGAAAGGCAAACCTGAGAAACCGATGATGATCTTTGTGTATCGGAATGTGAAGATAAGCATCCTTTAGATCCACTGTAGTCATATATTGACCCTCCTGGATCATAGGCAGGATGGTACGGATAGTTTCCATCTTGAATGATGGAACCCTGAGGAATTTGTTTAAGATCTTTAGATCCAAAATTGGTCTGAATGTTCCCTCTTTTTTGGGAACCACAAACAGATTTGAGTAAAAACCCTGTCCTTGTTCCTCTTTTGGAACTGGATGGATCACTCCCATAACTAGGAGGTCTCGTACACAGTGTAAGAATGCCTCTCTCTTTATCTGGTTTGCAGATAATTGTGAAAGGTGAAATCTCCCTTTTGGGGGAGAAGCTTTGAAGTCCAGAAGATATCCCTGGGATATAATTTCCAACGCCCAGGGATCCTGAACATCTCTTGCCCACGCCTGGGCGAAGAGTGAAAGTCTGCCCCCCACTAGATCCGTTACCGGATAGGGGGCCGCTCCTTCATGCTGTCTTAGAGGCAGCAGCAGGTTTTTTAGCCTGCTTACCTTTGTTCCAGGTCTGGTTTGGCCTCCAGACCGCCTTGCACTGAGCAACAGTTCCCTCTTGTCTTGCATTAGAGGAGGTTGATGCCGCACCTGCCTTGAAGTTTCGAAAGGCACGAAAATTAGACTGTTTGGCCCTGGATTTGGACCTGTCCTGAGGAAGGGCGTGACCTTATCCTCCAGTGATATCAGCAATAATCTCCTTCAAACCAGGCCCGAATAAGGTCTGCCCCTTGAAGGGAATGTTAAGCAGCTTAGATTTGGAAGTCACGTCAGCTGACCATGATTTAAGCCATAGCGCCCTACGCGCCTGTATAGCAAAACCAGAATTCTTAGCCGTTAGTTTAGTCAAATGAACAATGGCATCAGAAACAAAAGAATTGGCTAGCTTAAGTGCCCTAAGTTTGCCAAGTATGTCATCCAATGGAGTCGCTACCTGTAAGGCCTCTTCCAGAGACTCAAACCAGAACGCCGCAGCAGCAGTGACAGGGGCAATGCATGCAAGGGGCTGTAGGATAAAACCTTGTTGACAAAATATTTTCTTAAGGTAACCTTCTAATTTTTTATCCATTGGATCTGAAAAAGCACAACTGTCCTCGACAGGGATAGTAGTACGCTTTGCTAAAGTAGAAACTGCTCCCTCCACCTTAGGGACTGTCTGCCATAAGTCCCGTGTGGTGGCTTCTATAGGAAACATTTTTCTAAAAATAGGAGGGGGAGAGAACGGCACACCTGGTCTATCCCATTCCTTAGTAATAATTTCTGTAAACCTTTTAGGTATTGGAAAAACATCAGTACACACAGGCACTGCATAGTATTTATCCAGTCTACACAATTTCTCTGGCACTGCAATTGTGTCACAGTCATTCAGAGCAGCTAAAACCTCCTTTAGTAACACGCGGAGGTGTTCAAGCTTAAATTTAAATGTAGAAACATCAGAATCAGGTATTCTTCCTGAGTCAGAAACATCACCCTCAGACTGAAGTTCTCCTTCCTCAGCTTCAGCATATTGTGAGGCGGTATCAGACATGGTTCTTAAAGCGTCAGTATGCTCTGCATTTCGTCTAACCCCAGAGCTATCTCGCTTACCTCTAAGTTCAGGTAGTCTGGCTAATACAGCTGACAGTGTATTATCCATGACTGCCACCATGTCTTGTAAAGTAAACGCTATAGGTGCCCTTGATGTACTTGGTGCCATTTCAGCGTGAGTCCCTTGAGCGGGAGTCAAAGGATCTGACACGTGGGGAGAGTTAGTCGGCATAACTATTATATCACTGTATTCAGGCTTAACTTACATTTATCAGGAATCAGCAGCATTTTCTAGCATTTCCAATCCTAGAAAAAATTATAACTGCACATACCTGATAGCAGAGTAAACTGCACGCCATTCTCCCTCTGAAGTTACCTCTCTCCTCAGACATATGTGAGAACAGCAATGGATCTTAGTTACAACCTGCTAAGATCATAGAAAACTCAGGCAGATTCTTCTTCTATCTCTGCCTGAGATAAAATAGCACAACTCCGGTACTATTTAAAATAACAAACTTTTGATTGAAGTAAATAAACTAACTATTTTTCACCATTCCCTCTTACTACCTCCATGCGCGTTGAGAGTTGCAAGAGAATGACTGGATATGGTAGTGAGGGGAGGAGCTATATAACAGCTCTGCTGTGGGTGTCCTCCTGCAACTTCCTGTTGGGGAATGAGAATATCCCACAAGTAATGGATGATCCGTGGACTGGATACACCTTACAAGAGAAAAGGGACATTTCACATTTCCATTTTTAACCTCATATCTGCGAAAACAGGATAACTTCTCCTGTCAGTTCCCAAATCTTATTGTTTCACCAAATAAATTATTGGAAACATGAACAAATAACAAAACGTTACAACCCATTCTACCTTAAATAGAAACACCCTGTCTGTCGGCTTCTAATTTCAGGAATAGAAACCGTAAGACGCAGGGATATGCAACATGTCAAGTATAACACCCTCACAAAAGTCCTACATAACACCCAAGAGTGAGATAGGATAACCCTCCCTGTCGGCTGTTAAACTAGTTAGAAGCCGCTGGGGTTCATACAGAGGGAAGAGATGACATGTTGCTTCTGAATACAGAACTGCCCTTGAAAAACTGATCCCCATTTCAGGGATATATTCATATATAAAGTGCCAACTCTTTTCTGTTTACATACCACACCAGTATAACTCCAGAAAATAAAGCTTAGCACTTACCTTAGAAGGCTGCCCGGCAGTAAGGCACCTCACCCGGCTTGTGAAGTTCTCTCCCTTACATTGGCCTGTGGAAACAAAAAGTACTGAGCATTTTCTCCCTCAGACCTTTACAAACAGGGCAGCATACAATCTATGGGAGGCGCAGTGAGAATAATGTCCCACAAGTTCCCACGGCTTGAAAGCCACCAAATGCTTCTCTTTTTACTGAAGAGACTGATCTGGTCTAGGCTACACCCCAGAACAAAGTAGCAAACTGTGGCACTACTTTAAAAATAATAAAATATTGATTGAAGAATCTATAACTAACACCTCACTCTGCCTCTTCCTATCACTAACACAGGCAAAGAGAATGACTGGGGTGGGAGGGAAGGGAGGAGCTATATATACAGCTCTGCTGTGGTGCTCTTTGCCTCCTCCTGCTGACCAGGAGGCGATATCCCACAAGGATGAAATCCGTGGACTCATCGTATCTTGTAAAAGAAAAGAGGAATTTATCAGCCCCAGCAGGGATTGCAACATCGTTAGACACCTACATATTCACCCCATATGGTAATTGCTAGTTTGATTTCAGGGCAGCACTTTCATCCTGAAATACTTCAGGGTCCCCTTTTAACCTGCTCCAGAGGCAAAGGTTAATCAAATCTATTTGGATGGCATATCTATGTAAGAGATTGTTGCCAATATATATTTGATTATGGGGAGTATTTAAGACTAAAAACAGGTGCTTTGCTGATTTATTACCTATAGAGATAGATAATAAACATTTAGCTGTGACATTATAGCTTTCAGACCTGTCCTCCAGAATGGAGTATAACTTTGTACTCTCTTTGATCAGCCAGTCCAATGAGCAGTTATCATCAAAATCTCTAGCTAAGTTAAGTTTGATGTGTGCGAGCAGTGCTTCATAAAATACATTCACAAATTCTGAGCTTTCAAATATGGGGTAGTCTTCGCCCATACTGTACGCACTTTTTAGTACAGAAAGGAATTCTATAGGGCTTTGATTGGCACTACATTTTAAACCGTACACAGCTATTTTTGCAGCGGTTTTGTGCGATATTGCCCAAACTCCTTTTTGCACTGATTTTTTGTTTCACTCCAGGAATGAGTATTCATATCCTTTAGTGAAGCAAATAATTTGTGATGTTTACCTTCAAATACCCAGGGCAGAAATTCAGTTTTTGACTGCTCACTTGTAACATTCATTATGGATAAAGCATTTTCATAGGTCACTAAGTGGTCAATTATAGAAGTGGTTCAAATGTTAGAAAACTTAGGTACTGCACCACTTAAAATTTTTATTATTTTAGGGGTGTCATATACCTTATTATTTTAGGGGTGTCATAAGATCCTAGGTATCTTATTTTTGGTGCTGAAGCGCCCCCCATCTGCCCTATATTTACTATGGGGAGACCCCTTAAGTACATTAGTACTACGTGGGCTATCTGGGTAGCTGGCTCCACCCACTGACTCACTACTAGAGTTGCCCTCCCCCTCTGAAGTGTAGCAGTTCCCTGAATTTATAACATGAGGTGACTTTCTATGTGGGAAGTTTACCTCTGAGCCAATCAGTGACCTTCTTTAAAGTTCTGTAATTCACTTCTCATTAATTCTTTAAAGGATTTTAAAAGACCTGCATTATTATTTTCACTATCAAGAGAGGGGGTTTCATTAGGGCGAGATTGTCTGTTTAACTCCTTTAACTCTTTCTGACTCTGTGCGAGTTGTTGATGCAAATCTTCTATTAGGGCTACTAAATGTTGGTTATACTTTATTTTTATGACATTATTATTTTGGCTTAGTATTTGGTTAAATTAAAACGCTAATACAATTTTGACCAACAAGAGAAAATTTTTTTTTCTTTTCTAGATAATAATCTCTATTTACTACAAAATATTATTAAATACAATTTATTTATTATTATTCTTTAAAATAACCCCAATTAAAATGAATATACGAACAAATTTAAATTAATATTTATTCCTAAATTGTTGAGATTAGTTACATTTATAAACACATTGAAATATATTAAGTAGAGACTAGCTTTAAATCAACTAGGCACAATATTCTATACAATAGATCATAAAAAAAAAATACCTTTAAAATTAACCTTACTCACAATGAATCACATTAAAATATCACAATAAAATACCAGAATATGGACCGTTAACTTAACAGTGTTTAGTTAGACAATATACCAAGATACTTTAACATCCAATTGATAGGCCAATTTATCTGAGCTGAAATAACCTCTTATTTAGCTACAATAAGGCAAATTCTAATATATATATATATATATATATATAGCAATAAAAAGCCTGACTTAGTGATATGAAATACAAAAGACCTTTATCTAGCAAGTAAAATTATTTAGCATTTGTGACTAGTTAAAACTACACAGGACTATGGACATAACTTAAAACACCAAATATGTTCATTAAATTATTACCTGCAATTTACCTGTGACAACAAGATACCTTTGATTTAAATATAAAAGTATGAAACAACCTTTAATACATTGCCAGATGCACCAAATTGAATGTTCAATTTTTTAAGTCCAGTTCACCTCATATGAAGAAAGGTATTACAATATGGATAAGGAAGTTAGGCCCAGATTTGCATTATAGAGACTGGATTCCAAGGCAACAGTTTGTCAGTCAAAACTCAGCAGCAAAGACCCTTTTCCTTCCTCTTGCATTAAGTTATATCACGTGATATACCCCCCCCCCTTTTTATTCTAATCATTAATTAACCTTTTTGGGATACGCTCCACGATGCTTGTCTTTGGTTATTTGGGAGACACTTCCCTGATTGGCTTATTTGGATTTGCATATGTTCTAATAGTCAATTTGTTTGGCTGCCATATCATTTCTGAACTATTGGTGGCAGCAGATAACCAGAAATGCAGTCTCACCATGAATATTGTTAACAGTCTAGTATCTAACCTTTAAAATATTTATTAAATATACTTTAACTTCCAGTATTAACAAAGCACATGTTCCATGTGTATTTGATTATGTCATACTATTTACCCTGAGTATTTCAAGATTAAACATGAATATACTCCACTTATAATATCTTAAAAATGTGTTTAAAAATCATATCTTCTATGAAAAGATTTAAAAGGACTATAATACCTTCATCATAGACTCAATTATTTTCTCAGTTATCATGTTAATTTCACATACATACCATGAGATCAGCAATCGGATGTAATTTCACATAATTATATCTATACTGGACTATTATCCCATATTAATATAAATATTTTATATCTGTACATCTCTTGCTGAGTGTATAAAAACCTATGATACCGGGGCGGAGTCTAGCCACGGACCAGAATGGCTGCCTAATCTCAGAGCTCTGTGGTCCCCTTGGTTCTCAAATAAAATTAACGTTTTCCTTCAATCCTTAAAAACCCAGCAAACAACCCATACAGAAGCAGGAGTTGTCTGGGAACAGTCTAGGCTGCGTGTCAATAGTGGTGGAAGCGATACAGGTGCACATCTCTGCACGGGAAGCCGTGGCTGCTGAGGGAGGATTCCCGGCGGGGGCTAACATAGACTAAGGATCCAGTGGCTTAGTGCACATACGAGGTGGAGAGGGAGAAGGAGCCTACCTTGTACTTTTGCCTGACCGGGATACCAGATAACAGATGCCCGCGGCACAAGAGACATCAGCGAGATCCGTCTGAGCCGTGCAAGAATTCAGACCACGCGGTTAAGAGGAGGCCTTCAGGACCGGAGCCGGGGGTGCGCAAATACACTGACAGCACAGTGACACAGACATCATCCCCAATTACCGGTAAGACGGGTAATCACTTTTTTTATACAAGCCCTCCCCCACTCTAAGCACCGAAAGAAGGCTGCATAATCAGCAACAGGTTGAGTACTCCTATTAAAAAAAAAAAAAAAAAAAAAAAAGAGGCCCATAAACTTTTAAAATAAAGGGCCAGCAAAGGGCTCATGTTAAAAAGCCCAGTAAACGGACAGAATAGCTATTGGGAGCGGGGGCCCGTCCCCCACTGTTGCGGTCACCTTACACATCACAATAGGAAAGTAAAGATCAATTAATAGGAAGGCCAACAACTCAAAGCAAAGGCCCAAGAGAGTTATCACTGAAACCCCTACAGCATTAATCTGAACCAAAGGGCACTGACGCTGCAGAGGAAATAAATACTGCAAGCAAAAATCTCAACACCATACAAGTACCTTACACATAAAAAATAGTGAAACACCTCATAAAGTGCACTATATAAACAGAATATACTTAAGAAGGGGACATCAGCTGCAAATAAGGTCAGCTCATAAGGACCAGGAATAACAATAAATTATAAAGAGCTAACATCAGAATAGTACACACTGCCTGACAGGCCTGAGATCAACTCAGAATCAAAAGGGGGAGAAATAAAGGCTTACTGTACAGCAAATTACAAACAGCCATGACCACCAAAAGAAACAATAAACCTCCCAAGGCCACACAATCCACATCACTGGATAACTATCTAATCCCAGCCGAAGCAGACACTGAGCGCAGCCTACTCACTCAAACAATATCTGCACAAATACATGACCCTGGCCCACATTTCAGGTCACAAGATTATTTAACAAGAGAAGACATAAAACATCTATCCTCAAAAGAAGATATCAGGGAGGCGATGCAGGATTTCAAGACAATGTTTGGAGAGCTGAAAAGGGACATCATGGTGGTTGACCGCCGTGTCACACAGATGGAGGAAAGGCAAGAAACCCTGAGCTCCGACCTGCAGCATCAGACCAGTCAAATGCAAGCTCAAGAGGGTACGGTCCAGACACTTATGGACCGCATAGAGGACTTGGAGAATAGGAGCAGGAGGAACAATCTTAGATTGCGGGGAATACCTGAAGCAGTTGATCCTCCTGCGCTACAAACCTACATCCAAGACTTTATCAAGCACCTCAAAAACAATGATGCGGCACCATATATACCGATAGAAAGGGCTCACAGAGCCTTGCGCCCCAAACCACCAAACAGGGCGCCCCCCAGAGATGTCATAATGAAATTTCTGTCCTTTAAAGATAAGGAGGAAATCCTACGACTCGCCAGAACACAGCACCCACTGGACTTCAGAGGCGCAGAGATCCAAGTGTACTCTGATCTGTGTCCTGCGACACTCCAGAAAAGAAGAGACTTAAGGTATGTCACAGCGGTCCTCAAAGAAAAAAGACTGCAATACAGGTGGGGTTTCCCCACATGTCTGATAGTTACAAAAAATAATACTTCCCACGTCTTGAAGTCACTTGATGACCTTCCGAACTTCAATCAAGCGCTGGGCATCAACATACACCTACCACAAAATGCAGATGAGGCCCCGCGGGGCCCCCCCGGACACAACCAAAGAGCAAACCAACAGCCCCTAGTCTAATGGGACAACATCAAGTCTGGACATTACAACTACATCTCTCACTGTACAGTGGGACACTTTGGACACTCCCTGGTGAAACTGAAGATGAGATCCTAAATATCTACACAGGTCGTATGTCTCTTTAAAGACTCAGATGCATAGGTCTAGGATATCTGCTGATGAAAAGTGAACTTTTAACTGAAAGCTTGTTAGGGTTGGGTATGAATGTTATTGTAGTTGCCGAACTGGCTCATCATAGCTTTGCAATTGTAACTGTATAATGGCAATTAGAACTGTGACCGTTTGCATGTGCAGACCCTAGAAATGTAACACACAAACAGTAAACACACCTGATACTACTAATCAGTAGCTGAGACTGGCATATGATCATAACTCAATCCCACCTCAACTGTTAGCTACGCTCACCTGGGATCACAAGTATGGCTGACACACCATAGGGCATGACTGGGAGCGGAAGTAAATCACATGACCCATGACCACATACATGGAATAGTGAAACATAACGTCAGTACATATACTACAAGACCACGACACTCACCCACAACTACAAGAGACACCCTTAATAAGAAGGAAAACTCCCCCCAACACTAGTATACACTGACAAGCCTTGGACGTGGACAGACATCTAAACACTTTGACAACTGAGTGACAAAGGACAACCCCTACACACCAGACAGAACACGAAGCTATGTTATTATTGTTATACATGGAAAACGTTGATTTATTAAGAATATGTTAAATTTTTATACTCCAATTGAGAACAAGGGGATAACTACCCCCAGTTTGTAGTAAATTTTGTATTGAATACCAGTTAAGTGGAGGGTATAGTATTGAATTTGCAATATTGTTTCACTGCATATTTGAATAACTGACTCTCTACTCTACTTTCTATTCTTTTTTTCTTTCTTCTCCTCTTCAATTCTTTTCCCATCTCTTTCGAGGCATCTGTCCTCACCCTTACCCGCTATCTCTCTCTTTCTTTACCAACTGATTGCTCAACTCTAGCGCTACTACCAGCTTTATCTTCTCTTTTTTCCTACCCTCTTTTAATCTCCCCTCCTCCCCCCCTTCTCTCCCCTCCTCCCCCCCCTTCTCTCCCCCTTTTTTTTCTCCTCTCTTTTTTTTTTTTCCCCTCCACCTCCCGCTCTCCCTTCCGTACATAAAACTCCTCACTTCACCCAGGAACAAACAAAACATGGCAGTTAGGCAGGAACCTCCCCGAACACATCCAATAGAACTGATATCCATAAACGTCAAAGGTCTCAATAGTCCCAACAAACGATCCATAGCACAAAGAGACTTGCAGAGGATGGGTGGGGATATTGTCTATCTACAAGAGACCCATTTCGCAGCAGCACATGAGCCCAAGTGGAGCAGCCGCCACTACCCAACTGCATTTTTTGCGTCAGGCCCAAAAAAGAAAAACGGGGTAGGAATCATTTTTCACGCAAAACTACCTTTCCAACTAACACAAATACATAAAGACCCAGAGGGTAGATACATAGTCGTGACCGGCTCTCTTTGCGGCAGGCCTGTTACACTGGCTAATGTTTACTGCCCACATCACTCACAACACATATTTCTTACAAAAGTCATCCGAAAAATCCTAGAAATGAGATTTGGTATGCTATACCTAGGAGGGGACTTCAACACCCCAATAGACCCTGCCCTAGATACATCAGATGGTATCTCCAGCATCCCCAACAGGGTACTCAAACGTATGGTGACAATGCTGACAGAACTGACAGTACATGATATATGGCGAGTACACCACCCGAGGGGCAAAAATTATACATTTTACTCACACCCACATAGGAAGTACTCCAGGATCGACTACCTATTTACAGACACTACCGGGCTCACAATCACTCAAAGCAGTAACATCAACACGATCACATGGTCAGATCATGCTCCGGTCAGCTGCTCAATTCTTTGGCCAAATGTTCCAGTCACACCTTATGTGTGGCGACTGGACGACACCCTACTGGAAGATCCGATCTTTAAGACGGAAATCCATAAAGAAATAACAACCTTCTTTCAAGTAAACGTAGACAGACACATAGAGAGCACCACAGTATGGGAGGCACACAAATGTACCATTCGAGGTCTTTTGATCAAAAGAAGATCCAATCTAAATAAAATAAAAAGAGAGCTCTACCGGAACTTACTATCACAAGTAGCGCAAGCGGAGCAGCACCACAAACTACAGCCCAAAGATGCCACCAAGGCAGAGACATTGGTGACAGCCAGGGGAAACCTCTTGCAATATTTGCAGGAGGAATACCAAAAAAAGGAGCTGATGATGAGACAATTATATTTTGAACATGGCGACAAGGCAGGAAAACTGCTGGCTAGAGCAATTGCAAGGAAGAAACTTAAGGCATATGTATACCACATAAGAGATAGAGGGGGGGAGACAATGGTAGATGCGGACTCCATCGCGGATACCTTCAGGGCATACTATGAAACCTTGTATAACATAGCAAATACGGAACAAGATGCAGGGGGAAATGCACCCCCGATGCATGATAATGAAACCGTAATAGATTATCTAGAGGGAACTTACCTTCCAAAGATCACAGACAAAGATAGGGAAGACTTAGACGCCCCAATTTCGGTCATGGAAATTAAAAAGGCGATCAAAGATCTCCCTTCGGGTTAAAGTCCCGGGCCTGATGGCTATGGACTCAAATACTATAAAATTTACACAGACTCATTAGCACCAATTTTGGCAAATCTGTTTAATACCCTACCCCAAGCCCCTGATCTCTCAAGCTCTATGTTGGAGGCCTACATCACGGTGATCCCCAAGCCCAGAAAACAGCACGATACGCCGGGAAACTTTAGACCAATATCCCTCTTGAACTCGGACGTTAAGATTCTCGCAAAAGTCTTGGCCAACAGGGTTAATAGACTGCTGCCGGGTCTGGTGTCTACCAATCAAGTGGGATTTGTCCCTGCTCGTGAGGCAAGGGACAACACCCTAAAAGTACTACAGATGATCACACACTCCCAAGTACACGGGACACCACTCTCCCTGGTCACCACGGATACAGAGAAAGCATTTGACCGGGTGAGGTGGTCGTTCATGAAACTTGTGTTGCGAAGGTTTGGCTTTGGAGACAAAATCACAAATATGATAATGTCCCTCTACTCCTCCCCAAATGCGAGAGTCAGAGTAAATGGTACGCTCTCTAACTCATTAAAAATCAACAACGGCACCAGACAGGGTTGCCCTCTGTCGCCGATCTTGTTTGCGCTTACGATTGAGGTGTTGGCGAGCAAAATCAGGAATAACCCCCTTATCAGAGGGTTCTCGATAGGTGGCAAAGAACAAAAACTTTCAATGTATGCCGACGATGTTTTGCTGTCTATCTCAGACTCACCAGACTCATTAAATGAGGCCTTGACAGAGTTCTCGACATTCGGGAGAATGTCAAACTTTTTACTAAACCCACAAAAATCTGAAATTTTGGTAGTCAATGAACGACCTGAGCTTATCAGTGCTCTTCAGAACAACTGCCCATTCAAGCTAGCACACCACTCCATAAAATACTTAGGGATAAAAATCACTACTGATATAAAGGAAACAATAGAAATCAATTATAAAAACATTAAGGACGAGATAATAAATGACTTAACTAATTGGAAAAACAAGACCATCTCATGGTTGGGACGAATTGGGGTAACTAAGATGAATTTTCCTACCAAGGGTGTTGTACATAATGCAGACTATCCCAGTTTCTCCAGCTACACCATATATTCAACAGATTCAGAAAGCAATAGAAACCTATATATGGAATGGTATTAAACCAAGAATCAGGAAACACACCACATACTTACCTAGAAGCGACGGAGGTCTGGGTGTGCCCTTGCTAAAAGAATATCAGAGAGCCATCACATTGCAGAGGCTAGTAGAGTGGAGTCAAAATATGCGCAACAAAGCCTGGGTTCAAATCGATAATGACATTTTGAGACGTGGAAATGTGGGGGCGCTGACTTGGGTTTCTGCTGGGAACAGGCCATCTAATATCGCACAATACCCCTTGATTTGGGGGGTGTTTGAGGAGTGGGATAGGATAATTATCAAGGAACCACACATGTCCACGCCCCATTCACCGAACACCCCAATCCGAGAAAACCCTGATCTGGGCATGGAATATAGGCCACATGCACCGGGCAAATACCACACCCTGGCGGACACTTCTATAGCCAATATCCTGCAACAGGGTAAGCTTAAAACACAGGCCGAACTATCAGAATGGGCACCCAAGATCTTTAAATCATGGTTCAGAGTAGCTCAAATGCAACACTACATAAAGATGCATAAAGACAAAACTGCTCTGTCCAGACAAAGAACATTTTAGGAGACGCTATGCACAACGACTCAGACCACGACACATCTAATATCACAGTTATACAAAGCACTACTTACAAGGGGGGGACATACACTACCATCCTACACAGCAGCATGGCAGACTGATCTAGGCCAAGAAATAGATGCAAAAGATTGGACAAAGATCTTTGAGAAGGCAAAAAAGGCCTCAGTCTCAATGAAAATACAAGAAACACATTACAAACTGTTAAGCAGATGGTACATGACACCCCAACGTCTTCATAGAATCTACCCACACATAGACAAGGGATGCTGGAGGGGATGTGGGGGGGAGGGATCACTCCTACATATCTGGTGGGAATGCCCATATATACGACCCTACTGGGAGGAAGTATTAGGGGAAATGAGCAACAAACTAGGAGTGATGATCCAACCAAAACCCGCATACCTAATTTACCATGGACTACCCAAATTGGTCGGGGAAGACAAATACCTACTCCTTTTGCTTATGTTAAACGGAGCAAAGGGTCTAATACCTATCCACTGGAAGAAAACACAGGGTCCGACTCTACAGGAATGGAGACACAGAGTGGGGGATCTACTTAGACTAGAGCGATACCACTATCTCAAAACAGGCACACATGAAATGATGACACTGATATGGGAGGGAAGAGGAATATAACATTAGACATCACGTAGAATAACTACAAACAAATGATAAACCTCCAGATATTTTACTGCCTAGAGATAATTATTGATATCCCCTCCACCACTCCCCGTTCCCTTTCCCCCCTTTTTTTTTTTTTCTCTCCTTCTTCCTCTTAACTTTTCTCCTTACTTTACGTATTTTCACTCCACTTCGCTTCACTTTCTCTGCCTTGCAAAGGATGACTAAGGCCGTAATCTCGGGAATCAATATAGATTCGGCAATGTGTACTAAAAAGCCGAGATTCAAACTGACAGAAACCAGTTATGATCCCGAGGTTGAGTTCCAAAGTTTAAGATTAATTGTTGATAGGAATGTTAATATACAATAAGCAAGTTAACTGGCTGAAACAAGCTCCGGAATAAGGACTCACGTCCATACAAAATAAACAGACAAGAGAAACAGACTATACAGTAAATGTTACATAATCTCTGAACAACCCTATGGGTTATAGACACTTTGTAATAGACATTTCATTATGATTGTTCCTAATGCTGTATCTGTGAAACTAGAAATGTATGTACTGATCAAAGTTGTTCCAAATTTCTCTCCAATAAAGCTTGTTTTAAAACTTAAAAAAAACCTATGATACCATCCACAGCACCAATTACATATGCACCTATTAGATGCCTGAAAAATATAAGAATATGCTATCCATTTTGAAACAAGTTGATTAAACATTTTATATTTAAGTTATTAAATATTTATCTAATATGTTACTGTTAGGCCTTTCTTCTTAGATCCACAAATACACATTTATACAATTTACTTGTACAGTCTGAGGTATACATTAATTTATCTAAGAACTATTTAGATAATTTGTTATCAAAAGTACATAAGTTAAGATATTTTGAAATCTTGATTCTTAGGCCTTCAACTTCCCATATGTTAGCTGTAACATGAGTTTATATTCTTTGTGTATGTAAAACTCAGCATGGCACAATTTAACACCTAGACGATAAGGGCCATTTCCCCTGTTTGTGTATTTCATTATCAGTTCAGACTGAGCGACTCTTCTCTACAGGGGTTCCTGTGATCTAAGTAATGAATTTCTTGGGCTAAATTCATTTAGAGATTTCACTCTGGGAAGGCTATCCAACAATAATTCATTATAAATTACCTCTCTTCTGAGACCGTGATCAAAGGCTCTTTAGATGTGACATTATCTCTTATAGTTTGGGACCAATGTTTTTTTTTAGAAGTCCTGTCTATTTCTTTTGTTCTATAAGTCCGTAGTTGAGAACAAAAGGGAGGGGGTTGATATCACCCATTCCATCGTTTGTTCACAATGCAGCTACATCAATTCATAGTAGATATTAGCTAAATGAGATATTAAATCATGTAATATCCAATGCCACTCAACCATACCCTGACACTCATCCGAAATATCCGTTGTGCTTGTTCCTTTTAAAAGACGCTTCTTAGGGATATTTTAGAAAATCTGAACTGCTAGTGAATCTAGCCTTCTCTGCACCTCTAGGACTATAGATGCCCAAATGGGACACAAACAGCAAGAGGGAGCGTATAGAGTAACGCGTTTCAGCCATAACTGTCCTTTTTCAAGCACTCAGGAGCTTGAAAAAGGCCAGTGAGCCTGATTGCTAATGGGACCTTTTACCTAAGGAAACTACAAACCAACTCCCGGTCTCCTTGCCGAAAACGGTTTAAAGTTTACTTGCGGGATCGAAACTCCCTATTTTTACATGGACTTTTAAACTTGTATGATTTTATGTATGTATGTTATGTATGTTCAACTGTATTAATAGATGCTACACTTTAACAAGTATTTGTTTTATTGTTGCATATATGTTTCAAAATAAAATAATCTTTTTGCCTCTCATATACACTTTCAATGCTAATTCAACTTTCTGTCATTTGATGTCCTTTAAGCCGTATTTTAACAGCGCTGCAGTGTACTTTCTCTCTGTTATATGAGAGTGTTCTTGCATGTAATGTGATCATATCATAGAGTGACAGTAAGTTCCTAAACACATAAACTGTACCTGTACGACACGTAGAGCCGTATCACTTATTGGTCGGTTTATAGGGATGGGATCACCAGTTAACACAAGCTCCCTAACGGCTACAGGACGAAGTAGCATTGCCGCAGATTCTGATGCCGTCAGGATAAAATGAGACAGCACAGGAGACATCATGGAGTGAGTGTGAGATTGCTGCTGACTGCAGGCCAACAGACACACGTTCTGAGACTAAAGGGAGAGAGTATTAAAGAGAAAGTAAGCAGATAAATGGATAACACTGGGAAAAATAGAGAACAAGAGCATAGTAAAGAATGTGAGAGAGAAGAGATCTGTATACTACAGGATGTGAGAGAGATCTGTATACTACAGGATGAGAGAGATCTGTATACTACAGGATGAGAGAGAGAGATCTGTATAATACAGGATGTGAGAGAGATCTGTATACTACAGGATGTGAGAGAGATCTGTATACTACAGAATGTGAGAGAGAAAGATCTGTATACTACAGAATGAGAGAGAGATCTGTATACTACAGGATGAGAGAGAGAGATCTGTATACTACAGGATGTGAGAGAGATCTGTATACTACAGGATGTGAGAGAGATCTGTATACTACAGGATGTGAGAGAGATCTGTATACTACAGGATATGAGAGAGATCTGTATACTACAGGATGTGAGAGAGATCTGTATACTACAAGATGTGAGAGAGATCTGTATACTACAGAAAGTGAGAGAGATCTGTATACTACAGGATGTGAGAGAGATCTGTATACTACAGGATGAGAGAGATCTGTATACTACAGGATGTGAGAGAGATCTGTATACTACAGGATGTGAGAGAGATCTGTATACTACAGAATGTGAGAGAGATATGTATACTACAGGATGATAGAGAGAGATCTGTATACTACAGGATGTGAGAGAACAGAGATCTGTATACTACAGGATGAGAGAGAGAGAGATCTGTATACTACAGGATGATAGAGAGAGATCTGTATACTACAGGATGTGAGAGAACAGAGATCTGTATACTACAGGATGAGAGAGAACAGAGATCTGTATACTACAGGATGATAGAGAGAGATCTGTATACTACAGGATGTGAGAGAGATCTGTATACTACAGGATGAGAGAGAGAGAGATCTGTATACTACAGGATGTGAGAGAGATCTGTATACTACAGGATGAGAGAGATCTGTATACTACAGGATGTGAGAGAGATCTGTATACTACAGGATGAGAGAGATCTGTATACTACAGGATGTGAGAGAGATCTGTATACTACAGGATGAGAGAGAGTGATCTGTATACTACAGGATGAGAGAGAGATCTGTATACTACAGGATGTGAGAGAGAGATCTGTATACTACAGGATGTGAGAGAGATCTGTATACTACAGGATGAGAGAGAGTGATCTGTATACTACAGGATGAGAGAGTGATCTGTATACTACAGGATGTGAGAGAGATCTGTATACTACAGGATGTGAGAGAGATCTGTATACTACAGAATGTGAGAGAGAAAGATCTGTATACTACAGGATGTGAGAGAGATCTGTATACTACAGGATGTGAGAGAGATCTGTATACTACAGGATGTGAGAGAGATCTGTATACTACAGAATGTGAGAGAGAAAGATCTGTATACTACAGGATGTGAGAGAGATCTGTATACTACAGGATGTGAGAGAGATCTGTATACTACAGGATGTGAGAGAGATCTGTATACTACAGGATGAGCAAGAGAGATCTGTATACTACAGAATGTGAGAGAGATCTGTATACTACAGGATGAGAGAGAGAGATCTGTATACTACAGGATGAGAGAGAGAGATCTGTATAATACAGGATGAGAGAGAAAGAGATCTGTATACTACAGAATGAGAGAGAGAGATCTGTATACTACAGGATGTGAGAGAGATCTGTATACTACAGGATGTGAGAGAGATCTGTATACTACAGGATGTGAGAGAGATCTGTATACTACAGGATGTGAGAGAGATCTGTATACTACAGGATGTGAGAGAGATCTGTATACTACAGGATGTGAGAGAGAGATCTGTATACTACAGGATGAGAGAGAGGGATCTGTATACTACAGGATGAGAGAGAGAGATCTGTATACTACAGGATATGAGAGAGAGAGATCTGTATACTACAGAATGAGAGAGAGAGATCTGTATACTACAGGATATGAGAGAGAGAGATCTGTATACTACAGAATGAGAGAGAGAGAGATCTGTATACTACAGGATGAGAGAGATCTGTATACTACAGGATGAGAGAGAGAGATCTGTATACTACAGGATGAGAGAGAGAGATCTGTATACTACAGGATGAGAGAGAGAGATCTGTATACTACAGGATGAGAGAGAACAGAGATCTGTATACTACAGGATGAGAGAGAGATCTGTATACTACAGGATGTGAGAGAGAGATCTGTATACTACAGGATGTGAGAGAGATCTGTATACTACAGGATGTGAGAGAGATCTGTATACTACAGGATGAGAGAGATCTGTATACTACAGGATGTGAGAGAGATCTGTATACTACAGGATGTTAGAGAGAGATCTGTATACTACAGGATGTGAGAGAGAGAGATCTGTATACTACAGGATGTGAGAGAGATCTGTATACTACAGGATGAGAGAGATCTGTATACTACAGGATGTGAGAGAGATCTGTATACTACAGGATGAGAGAGAACAGAGATCTGTATACTACAGGATATGAGAGAGATCTGTATACTACAGGATGTGAGAGAGATCTGTATACTACAAGATGTGAGAGAGATCTGTATACTACAGAAAGTGAGAGAGAGGGATATGTATACTACAGGATGAGAGAGAGATCTGTATACTACAGGATGAGAGAGAGATCTGTATACTACAGGATGTGAGAGAGATCTGTATACTACAGAATGAGAGAGAGATCTGTATACTACAGGATGTGAGAGAGATCTGTATACTACAGAATGACAGAGAGAGAGAGATCTGTATACTACAGGATGAGAGAGAGAGATCTGTATACTACAGGATGAGAGAAAGATCTGCATACTACAGGATGAGAGAGAGAGAGAGATCTGTATACTACAGGATGAGAGAGAGATCTGTATACTACAGGATGAGAGAGAGATCTGTATACTACAGGATGAGAGAGAGAGATCTGTATACTACAGGATGAGAGAGAGAGAGATCTGTATACTACAGGATGAGAGAGAGAGATCTGTATACTACAGGATGAGAGAGAGAGATCTGTATACTACAGGATGAGAGAGATCTGTATACTACAGGATGAGAGAGAGAGAGATCTGTATACTACAGGATGAGAGAGAGAGATCTGTATACTACAGGATGTGAGAGAGATCTGTATACTACAGGATGTGAGAGAGATCTGTATACTACAGGATGAGAGAGAGATCTGTATACTACAGGATGTGAGAGAGATCTGTATACTACAGGATGAGAGAGATCTGTATACTACAGGATGTGAGAGAGATCTGTATACTACAGGATGAGAGAGAGAGAGATCTGTATACTACAGGATGAGAGAAAGATCTGTATACTACAGGATGAGAGAGAGAGAGTGATCTGTATACTACAGGATGAGAGAGTGAGATCTGTATACTACAGGATGAGAGAGAGAGATCTGTATACTACAGGATGAGAGAGAGATCTGTATACTACAGGATGAGAGAGAGAGATCTGTATACTACAGGATGAGAGAGAGAGAGATCTGTATACTACAGGATGAGAGAGATAGAGATCTGTATACTACAGGATGAGAGAGAGAGATCTGTATACTACAGGATGAGAGAGAGAGAGAGATCTGTATACTACAGGATGAGAGAGAGATCTGTATACTACAGGATGAGAGAGAGAGAGAGAGAGAGAGATCTGTATACTACAGGATGAGAAAGAGAGAGAGATCTGTATACTACAGGATGAGAAAGAGAGAGAGATCTGTATACTACAGAATGAGAGAGAGAGATCTGTATACTACAGGATGAGAGAGAGAGATCTGTATAATACAGGATGAGAGAGAGAGATCTGTATACTACAGAATGAGAGAGAGAGATCTGTATACTACAGGAGGAGAGAGAGAGATCTGTATACTACAGGATGAGAGAGAGAGAGATCTGTATACTACAGGATGAGAGAGAGAGATCTGTATACTACAGGATGAGAGAGAGAGAGATCTGTATACTACAGGATGAGAGAGAAAGATCTGTATACTACAGGATGAGAGAGAACAGAGATCTGTATACTACAGGATGAGAGAGAGAGAGAGAGAGAGAGAGAGAGAGAGATCTGCATACTACAGGATGAGAGAGAGATCTGTATACTACAGGATGAGAGAGAACAGAGATCTGTATACTACAGGATGAGAGAGAGAGAGAGAGAGAGAGAGAGAGAGAGAGATCTGCATACTACAGGATGAGCGAGAGAGATCTGTATACTACAGAATGAGAGAGAGATCTGTATACTACAGGAAGAGAGAGAGAGATCTGTATACTACAGAATGAGAGAGAGAGATCTGAATACTACAGAATGAGAGAGAGAGATCTGTATACTACAGGATGAGAGAGAGAGATCTGTATACTACAGAATGAGAGAGAGAGAGAGATCTGTATACTACAGGATGAGAGAGAGATCTGTATACTACAGGATGAGAAAGAGAAAGATCTGTATACTACAGGATGAGAGAGAGAGAGAGAGATCTGTATACTAAGGGTGAGAGAGAGATCTGTATATTACAGAATGAGAGAGAGAGATATCTGTATACTACATAATGAGAGAGAGAGATCTGTATACTACAGGATGAGAGAGAGAGAGATCTGTATACTACAGGATGAGAGAGAGAGATCTGTATACTACAGGATGAGAGAGAGAGAGAGAGAGATCTGTATACTACAGGATGAGAGAGAGAGAGATCTGTATACTACAGGATGAGAGAGAGAGAGATCTGTATACTACAGGATGAGAAAGAGAGAGAGATCTGTATACTATAGAATGACAGAGAGAGATCTGTATACTACAGGATGAGAGAGAGAGATCTGTATAATACAGGATGAGAGAGAGAGATCTGTATACTACAGAATGAGAGAGAGAGATCTGTATACTACAGGATGAGAGAGAGATCTGTATACTACAGGATGAGAGAGAGAGAGATCTGTATACTACAGGATGAGAGAGAGAGATCTGTATACTACAGGATGAGAGAGAAAGATCTGTATACTACAGGATGAGAGAGAACAGAGATCTGTATACTACAGAATGAGAGAGATCTGCATACTACAGGATGAGAGAGAGAGAGAGAGAGATCTGCATACTACAGGATGAGAGAGAGAGAGAGAGAGAGAGAGATCTGCATACTACAGGATGAGAGAGAGAGAGAGAGAGAGAGAGAGAGAGATCTGCATACTACAGGATGAGAGAGAGAGAGAGATCTGCATACTACAGGATGAGAGAGATCTGTATACTACAGAATGAGAGAGAGATCTGTATACTACAGGATGAGAGAGAGAGATTTGTATACTACAGAATGAGAGAGAGAGAGAGATCTGAATACTACAGAATGAGAGAGAGAGATCTGTATACTACAGGATGAGAGAGAGAGATCTGTATACTACAGGATGAGAAAGATCTGTATACTACAGGATGAGAGAGAGAGAGAGATCTGCATACTACAGGATGAGAGAGAGAGAGAGATCTGCATACTACAGGATGAGAGAGAGAGAGAGAGAGAGAGATCTGCATACTACAGGATGAGAGAGAGAGAGATCTGTATACTACAGAATGAGAGAGAGATCTGTATACTACAGGATGAGAGAGAGAGATCTGTATACTACAGAATGAGAGAGAGAGAGAGAGAGATCTGAATACTACAGAATGAGAGAGAGAGATCTGTATACTACAGGAGGAGAGAGAGAGATCTGTATACTACAGGATGAGAAAGATCTGTATACTACAGGATGAGAGAGAGAGAGAGATCTGTATACTACATGGTGAGAGAGAGATCTGTATATTACAGAATGAGAGAGAGAGAGAGATCTGTATACTACAGGATGAGAGAGAGAGAGAGATCTGTATACTACAGGATGAGAGAGAGAGAGATCTGTATACTACAGGATGAGAGAGAGATTTGTATACTACAGGATGAGAGAGAGAGAGATCTGTATACTACAGGATGTGAGAGAGATCTGTATACTACAGAATGTGAGAGAGAAAGATCTGTATACTACAGGATGTGAGAGAGATCTGTATACTACAGGATGTGAGAGAGATTTGTATACTACAGGATGTGAGAGAGATCTGTATACTACAGGATGAGCGAGAGAGATCTGTATACTACAGAATGTGAGAGAGATCTGTATACTACAGGATGAGAGAGAGAGATCTGTATACTACAGGATGAGAGAGAGAGATCTGTATACTACAGGATGAGAGAGAGAGATCTGTATACTACAGAATGAGAGAGAGAGATCTGTATACTACAGGATGTGAGAGAGATCTGTATACTACAGGATGTGAGAGAGATCTGTATACTACAGGATGTGAGAGAGATCTGTATACTACAGGATGAGAGAGAGAGATCTGTATACTACAGGATGAGAGAGAGATCTGTATACTACAGGATGTGAGAGAGATCTGTATACTACAGGATGTGAGAGAGAGATCTGTATACTACAGGATGTGAGAGAGAGATCTGTATACTACAGGATGTGAGAGAGATCTGTATACTACAGGATGAGAGAGATCTGTATACTACAGGATGTGAGAGAGATCTGTATACTACAGGATGTGAGAGAGATCTGTATACTACAGGATGAGCGAGAGAGATCTGTATACTACAGAATGAGAGAGAGATCTGTATACTACAGGATGTGAGAGAGAGATCTGTATACTACAGGATGTGAGAAAAATCTGTATACTACAGGATGAGAAAGAGAGAGAGATCTGTATACTATAGAATGACAGAGAGAGATCTGTATACTACAGGATGAGAGAGAGAGATCTGTATAATACAGGATGAGAGAGAGAGATCTGTATACTACAGAATGAGAGAGAGAGATCTGTATACTACAGGATGAGAGAGAGATCTGTATACTACAGGATGAGAGAGAGAGAGATCTGTATACTACAGGATGAGAGAGAGAGATCTGTATACTACAGGATGAGAGAGAAAGATCTGTATACTACAGGATGAGAGAGAACAGAGATCTGTATACTACAGAATGAGAGAGATCTGCATACTACAGGATGAGAGAGAGAGAGAGAGATCTGCATACTACAGGATGAGAGAGAGAGAGAGAGAGAGAGAGATCTGCATACTACAGGATGAGAGAGAGAGAGAGAGAGAGAGAGAGAGAGAGAGATCTGCATACTACAGGATGAGAGAGAGAGAGAGATCTGCATACTACAGGATGAGAGAGAGAGATCTGTATACTACAGAATGAGAGAGAGATCTGTATACTACAGGATGAGAGAGAGAGATTTGTATACTACAGAATGAGAGAGAGAGAGAGATCTGAATACTACAGAATGAGAGAGAGAGATCTGTATACTACAGGATGAGAGAGAGAGATCTGTATACTACAGGATGAGAAAGATCTGTATACTACAGGATGAGAGAGAGAGAGAGAGATCTGCATACTACAGGATGAGAGAGAGAGAGAGATCTGCATACTACAGGATGAGAGAGAGAGAGAGAGAGAGAGATCTGCATACTACAGGATGAGAGAGAGAGATCTGTATACTACAGAATGAGAGAGAGATCTGTATACTACAGGATGAGAGAGAGAGATCTGTATACTACAGAATGAGAGAGAGAGAGAGAGAGAGAGAGAGATCTGAATACTACAGAATGAGAGAGAGAGATCTGTATACTACAGGAGGAGAGAGAGAGATCTGTATACTACAGGATGAGAAAGATCTGTATACTACAGGATGAGAGAGAGAGAGATCTGTATACTACATGGTGAGAGAGAGATCTGTATATTACAGAATGAGAGAGAGAGAGAGATCTGTATACTACAGGATGAGAGAGAGAGAGAGATCTGTATACTACAGGATGAGAGAGAGAGAGATCTGTATACTACAGGATGAGAGAGAGATTTGTATACTACAGGATGAGAGAGAGAGAGATCTGTATACTACAGGATGTGAGAGAGATCTGTATACTACAGAATGTGAGAGAGAAAGATCTGTATACTACAGGATGTGAGAGAGATCTGTATACTACAGGATGTGAGAGAGATTTGTATACTACAGGATGTGAGAGAGATCTGTATACTACAGGATGAGCGAGAGAGATCTGTATACTACAGAATGTGAGAGAGATCTGTATACTACAGGATGAGAGAGAGAGATCTGTATACTACAGGATGAGAGAGAGAGATCTGTATACTACAGGATGAGAGAGAGAGATCTGTATACTACAGAATGAGAGAGAGAGATCTGTATACTACAGGATGTGAGAGAGATCTGTATACTACAGGATGTGAGAGAGATCTGTATACTACAGGATGTGAGAGAGATCTGTATACTACAGGATGAGAGAGAGAGATCTGTATACTACAGGATGAGAGAGAGATCTGTATACTACAGGATGTGAGAGAGATCTGTATACTACAGGATGTGAGAGAGAGATCTGTATACTACAGGATGTGAGAGAGAGATCTGTATACTACAGGATGTGAGAGAGATCTGTATACTACAGGATGAGAGAGATCTGTATACTACAGGATGTGAGAGAGATCTGTATACTACAGGATGTGAGAGAGATCTGTATACTACAGGATGAGCGAGAGAGATCTGTATACTACAGAATGAGAGAGAGATCTGTATACTACAGGATGTGAGAGAGAGATCTGTATACTACAGGATGTGAGAAAAATCTGTATACTACAGGATGTGAGAGAGATCTGTATACTACAGAATGAGAGAGAGATCTGTATACTACAGGATGTGAGAGAGATCTGTATACTACAGAATGAGAGAGAGAGAGAGAGATCTGTATACTACAGGATGAGAGAGAGAGATCTGTATACTACAGGATGAGAGAAAGATCTGCATACTACAGGATGAGAGAGAGAGAGAGATCTGTATACTACAGGATGAGAGAGAGAGAGAGAGATCTGTATACTACAGGATGAGAGAGAGATCTGTATACTACAGGATGAGAGAGAGAGATCTGTATACTACAGGTTTAGAGAGAGAGAGATCTGTATACTACAGGATGAGAGAGAGAGATCTGTATACTACAGGATGAGAGAGATCTGTATACTACAGGATGAGAGAGAGAGAGATCTGTATACTACAGGATGAGAGAGAGAGATCTGTATACTACAGCATGAGAGAGAGATCTGTATACTACAGGATGTGAGAGAGATCTGTATACTACAGGATGTGAGGGAGATCTGTATACTACAGGATGAGAGAGATCTGTATACTACAGGATGTGAGAGAGATCTGTATACTACAGGATGAGAGAGAGATATCTGTATAATACAGGATGAGAGAGAGAGATCTGTATACTACAGAATGAGAGAGAGAGATCTGTATACTACAGGATGTGAGAGAGATCTGTATACTACAGGATGAGAGAGATCTGTATACTACAGGATGTGAGAGAGATTTGTATACTACAGGATGAGCGAGAGAGATCTGTATACTACAGAATGAGAGAGAGATCTGTATACTACAGGATGTGAGAGAGAGATCTGTATACTACAGGATGTGAGAAAAATCTGTATACTACAGGATGTGAGAGAGATCTGTATACTACAGAATGAGAGAGAGATCTGTATACTACAGGATGTGAGAGAGATCTGTATACTACAGAATGAGAGAGAGAGAGAGAGATCTGTATACTACAGGATGAGAGAGAGAGAGATCTGTATACTACAGGATGAGAGAAAGATCTGCATACTACAGGATGAGAGAGAGAGAGAGATCTGTATACTACAGGATGAGAGAGAGATCTGTATACTACAGGATGAGAGAGAGAGATCTGTATACTACAGGATGAGAGAGAGAGAGAGATCTGTATACTACAGGATGAGAGAGAGAGATCTGTATACTACAGGATGAGAGAGATCTGTATACTACAGGATGAGAGAGAGAGATCTGTATACTACAGGATGTGAGAAAAATCTGTATACTACAGGATGTGAGAGAGATCTGTATACTACAGAATGAGAGAGAGATCTGTATACTACAGGATGTGAGAGAGATCTGTATACTACAGAATGAGAGAGAGAGAGAGATCTGTATACTACAGGATGAGAGAGAGAGATCTGTATACTACAGGATGAGAGAAAGATCTGCATACTACAGGATGAGAGAGAGAGAGAGATCTGTATACTACAGGATGAGAGAGAGATCTGTATACTACAGGATGAGAGAGAGATCTGTATACTACAGGATGAGAGAGAGAGATCTGTATACTACAGGATGAGAGAGAGAGATCTGTATACTACAGGATGAGAGAGAGAGATCTGTATACTACAGGATGAGAGAGATCTGTATACTACAGGATGTGAGAGAGAGATCTGTATACTACAGGATGTGAGAAAAATCTGTATACTACAGGATGTGAGAGAGATCTGTATACTACAGGATGAGAGAGAGAGAGATCTGTATACTACAGGATGAGAGAAAGATCTGTATACTACAGGATGAGAGAGAGAGAGATCTGTATGCTACAGGATGAGAGAGTGAGATCTGTATACTACAGGATGAGAGAGAGAGAGATCTGTATACTACAGGATGAGAGAGAGATCTGTATACTACAGGATGAGAGAGAGATCTGTATACTACAGGATGAGCGAGAGAGATCTGTATACTACAGGATGTGAGAGAGATCTGTATACTACAGGATGAGAGAAATCTGTATACTACAGGATGTGAGAGAGATCTGTATACTACAGGATGAGCGAGAGAGATCTGTATACTACAGGATGTGAGAGAGATCTGTATACTACAGGATGAGAGAGATCTGTATACTACAGGATGTGAGAGAGATCTGTATACTACAGGATGAGAGAGAGAGAAACCTGTATACTACAGGATGAGCGAGAGAGATCTGTATACTACAGAATGAGAGAGAGATCTGTATACTACAGAATGAGAGAGAGATCTGTATACTAGAGGATGAGAGCGAGAGATCTGTATACTACAGGATGAGAAAGAGAGAGAGAGATCTGTATACTACAGGATGAGAGAGAGAGATCTGTATACTACAGAATGAGAGAGAGAGATCTGTATACTACAGGATGAGAGAGAGTGATATGTATACTACAGGATGAGAGAGAGGGATCTGTATACTACAGGATGAGAGAGAGTGATATGTATACTACAGGATGAGAGAGAGAGAGAGAGAGAGAGAGAGAGATCAGTATACTACAGGATGAGAGAGAGGGCTGTGTAAACTACAGGATGAGAGAGAGAGAGAGATCTGTATACAACAGGATGAGAGAGAGAGCTGTGTATACTACAGGATGAGAGAGAGGGATATGTATATCTGTATACTACAGGATAAAAGAGAACAGAGATCTGTATACTACAGGATGTGAGAGAGATCTGTATACTACAGGATGAGAGAGAGATCTGTATACTACAGGATGAGAGAGAGAGATCTGTATACTACAGGATGAGAGAGAGAGAGAGAGAGAGAGAGATCTGTATACAACAGGATGAGAGAGAGAGCTTTGTATACTACAGGATGAGAGAGATCTGTATACAACAGGATATGAGAGAGAGAGAGATCTGTATACTACAGGATGAGAGAGAGAGAGAGATCTGTATACTACAGGATGAGAGAGAGAGAGATCTGTATACTACAGGATGAGAGAGAGATTTGTATACTACAGGATGAGAGAGAGAGAGATCTGTATACTACAGGATGTGAGAGAGATCTGTATACTACAGAATGTGAGAGAGAAATATCTGTATACTACAGGATGTGAGAGAGATCTGTATACTACAGGATGTGAGAGAGATTTGTATACTACAGGATGTGAGAGAGATCTGTATACTACAGGATGAGCGAGAGAGATCTGTATACTACAGAATGTGAGAGAGATCTGTATACTACAGGATGAGAGAGAGAGATCTGTATACTACAGGATGAGAGAGAGAGATCTGTATAATACAGGATGAGAGAGAGAGATCTGTATACTACAGAATGAGAGAGAGAGATCTGTATACTACAGGATGTGAGAGAGATCTGTATACTACAGGATGTGAGAGAGATCTGTATACTACAGGATGTGAGAGAGATCTGTATACTACAGGATGAGAGAGAGAGATCTGTATACTACAGGATGAGAGAGAGATCTGTATACTACAGGATGAGAGAGAGATCTGTATACTACAGGATGTGAGAGAGATCTGTATACTACAGGATGTGAGAGAGAGATCTGTATACTACAGGATGTGAGAGAGAGATCTGTATACTACAGGATGTGAGAGAGATCTGTATACTACAGGATGAGAGAGATCTGTATACTACAGGATGTGAGAGAGATCTGTATACTACAGGATGTGAGAGAGATCTGTATACTACAGGATGAGCGAGAGAGATCTGTATACTACAGAATGAGAGAGAGATCTGTATACTACAGGATGTGAGAGAGATCTGTATACTACAGGATGTGAGAAAAATCTGTATACTACAGGATGTGAGAGAGATCTGTATACTACAGAATGAGAGAGAGATCTGTATACTACAGGATGTGAGAGAGATCTGTATACTACAGAATGAGAGAGAGAGAGAGAGAGAGAGAGATCTGTATACTACAGGATGAGAGAGAGAGATCTGTATACTACAGGATGAGAGAAAGATCTGCATACTACAGGATGAGAGAGAGAGAGAGAGATCTGTATACTACAGGATGAGAGAGAGAGAGAGATCTGTATACTACAGGATGAGAGAGAGATCTGTATACTACAGGATGAGAGAGAGAGATCTGTATACTACAGGATGAGAGAGAGAGAGATCTGTATACTACAGGATGAGAGAGAGAGATCTGTATACTACAGGATGAGAGAGATCTGTATACTACAGGATGAGAGAGAGAGAGATCTGTATACTACAGGATGAGAGAGAGAGAGAGATCTGTATACTACAGGATGAGAGAGAGATCTGTATACTACAGGATGTGAGAGAGATCTGTATACTACAGGATGTGAGGGAGATCTGTATACTACAGGATGAGAGAGATCTGTATACTACAGGATGTGAGAGAGATCTGTATACTACAGGATGAGAGAGAGAGATCTGTATAATACAGGATGAGAGAGAGAGATCTGTATACTACAGAATGAGAGAGAGAGATCTGTATACTACAGGATGTGAGAGAGATCTGTATACTACAGGATGAGAGAGATCTGTATACTACAGGATGTGAGAGAGATCTGTATACTACAGGATGAGCGAGAGAGATCTGTATACTACAGAATGAGAGAGAGATCTGTATACTACAGGATGTGAGAGAGAGATCTGTATACTACAGGATGTGAGAAAAATCTGTATACTACAGGATGTGAGAGAGATCTGTATACTACAGAATGAGAGAGAGATCTGTATACTACAGGATGTGAGAGAGATCTGTATACTACAGAATGAGAGAGAGAGATCTGTATACTACAGGATGAGAGAGAGAGATCTGTATACTACAGGATGAGAGAAAGATCTGCATACTACAGGATGAGAGAGAGAGAGAGATCTGTATACTACAGGATGAGAGAGAGATCTGTATACTACAGGATGAGAGAGAGATCTGTATACTACAGGATGAGAGAGAGAGATCTGTATACTACAGGATGAGAGAGAGAGAGAGATCTGTCTACTACCGGATGAGAGAGAGAGATCTGTATACTACAGGATGAGAGAGATCTGTATACTACAGGATGAGAGAGAGAGAGATCTGTATACTACAGGATGAGAGAGAGAGATCTGTATACTACAGGAAGTGAGAGAGATCTGTATACTACAGGATGAGAGAGATCTGTATACTACAGGATGTGAGAGAGATCTGTATACTACAGGATGAGAGAGAGAGAGATCTGTATACTACAGGATGAGAGAGAGAGAGATCTGTATACTACAGGATGAGAGAGAGATTTGTATACTACAGGATGAGAGAGAGAGAGATCTGTATACTAAAGGATGTGAGAGAGATCTGTATACTACAGAATGTGAGAGAGAAATATCTGTATACTACAGGATGTGAGAGAGATCTGTATACTACAGGATGTGAGAGAGATTTGTATACTACAGGATGTGAGAGAGATCTGTATACTACAGGATGAGCGAGAGAGATCTGTATACTACAGAATGTGAGAGAGATCTGTATACTACAGGATGAGAGAGAGAGATCTGTATACTACAGGATGAGAGAGAGAGATCTGTATAATACAGGATGAGAGAGAGAGATCTGTATACTACAGAATGAGAGAGAGAGATCTGTATACTACAGGATGTGAGAGAGATCTGTATACTACAGGATGAGAGAGATCTGTATACTACAGGATGAGAGAGAGAGAGATCTGTATACTACAGGATGAGAGAGAGAGATCTGTATACTACAGCATGAGAGAGAGATCTGTATACTACAGGATGTGAGAGAGATCTGTATACTACAGGATGAGAGAGAGAGATCTGTATACTACAGGATGAGAGAGATCTGTATACTACAGGATGTGAGAGAGATCTGTATACTACAGGATGAGAGAGAGATATCTGTATAATACAGGATGAGAGAGAGAGATCTGTATACTACAGAATGAGAGAGAGAGATCTGTATACTACAGGATGTGAGAGAGATCTGTATACTACAGGATGAGAGAGATCTGTATACTACAGGATGTGAGAGAGATTTGTATACTACAGGATGAGCGAGAGAGATCTGTATACTACAGAATGAGAGAAGAGAGATCTCGTATACTACAGGATGTGAGAGAGAGATCTGTATACTACAGGATGTGAGAAAAATCTGTATACTACAGGATGTGAGGAGAGAATCTGGTATACTACAGAATGAAGAGAGATCTGTATACTACAGGATGTGAGAGAGATCTGTATACTACAGAATGAGAGAGAGAGAGAGAGATCTGTATACTACAGGATGAGAGAGAGAGAGATCTGTATACTACAGGATGAGAGAAAGATCTGCATACTACAGGATGAGAGAGAGAGAGAGATCTGTATACTACAGGATGAGAGGAGAGATCTGTATACTACAGGAATGAGAGAGAGATCTGTCTACTACAGGAATAGAGAGAGAGATCTGTATACTACATGATGAGAGGAGAGAGAGAGATCTGTATGCTTACAGATGAGAGAGAGAGATCTGTATACTACAGGATGAGAGAGATCTGTATACTACAGGATGAGAGAGAGAGATTCTGTATACTACAGGATGTGAGAAAAATCTGTATACTAACAGGATGTGAGAGAGATCTGTATACTACAAGACATGCGAGAGAGATCTGTATACTACAGGATGTGAGGAGAGATCTGTATACTACAGAATGAGAGAGAGAGAGAGATCTGTATACTACAGGATGAGAGAGAGAGATCTGTATACTACAGGATGAGAGAAAGATCTGCATACTACAGGATGAGAGAGAGAGAGAGATCTGTATACTACAGGATGAGAGAGAGATCTGTATACTACAGGATGAGAGAGAGATCTGTATACTACAGGATGAGATAGAGAGAGAGATCTGTATACTACAGGATGAGAGAGAGAGATCTGTATACTACAGGATGAGAGAGATCTGTATACTACAGGATGTGAGAGAGAGATCTGTATACTACAGGATGTGAGAAAAATCTGTATACTACAGGATGTGAGAGAGATCTGTATACTACAGGATGAGAGAGAGAGAGATCTGTATACTACAGGATGAGAGAAAGATCTGTATACTACAGGATGAGAGAGAGAGAGATCTGTATGCTACAGGATGAGAGAGTGAGATCTGTATACTACAGGATGAGAGAGAGAGAGATCTGTATACTACAGGATGAGAGAGAGAGAGATCTGTATACTACAGGATGAGAGAGAGATCTGTATACTACAGGATGAGCGAGAGAGATCTGTATACTACAGGATGTGAGAGAGATCTGTATACTACAGGATGAGAGAAATCTGTATACTACAGGATGTGAGAGAGATCTGTATACTACAGGATGAGCGAGAGAGATCTGTATACTACAGGATGTGAGAGAGATCTGTATACTACAGGATGAGAGAGATCTGTATACTACAGGATGTGAGAGAGATCTGTATACTACAGGATGAGAGAGAGAGAAACCTGTATACTACAGGATGAGCGAGAGAGATCTGTATACTACAGAATGAGAGAGAGATCTGTATACTACAGAATGAGAGAGAGATCTGTATACTAGAGGATGAGAGCGAGAGATCTGTATACTACAGGATGAGAAAGAGAGAGAGAGATCTGTATACTACAGGATGAGAGAGAGAGATCTGTATACTACAGAATGAGAGAGAGAGATCTGTATACTACAGGATGAGAGAGAGTGATATGTTATACTACAGGATGGAGAGAGAGGGATCTGTATAACTACAGGATGAGAGAGAGTGATATGTATACTACAGGATGAGAGAGAGAGAGAGAGAGATAGAGAGAGAGATCAGTATACTACAGGATGAGAGAGAGGGCTGTGTAAAACTACAGGATGAGATGAGAGAGAGAGATCTGTATACAACAGGATGAGAGAGAGAGCTGTGTATACTACAGGATGAGAGGAGAGGGATATGTATATCCTGTATACTACAGGATAAAAGAGAACAGAGATCTGTATACTACAGGATGTGAGAGAGATCTGTATACTACAGGATGAGAGAGAGATCTGTATACTACAGGATGAGAGAGAGAGATCTGTATACTACAGGATGAGAGAGAGATAGAGAGAGAGAGAGAGAGAGATCTGTATACTACAGGATGAGAGAGAGAGCTTTGTATACTACAGGGATGAGAGAGATCTGTATACAACAGGATATGATAGAGAGAGAGAGATCTGTATACTACAGGAAGAGAGAGAGAGAGATCTGTATACTACAGGATGAGAGAGAGAGAGATCTGTATACTACAGGATGAGAGAGAGATTTGTATACTACAGGATGAGAGAGAGAGAGATCTGTATACTACAGGATGTGAGAGATCTGTATACTACAGAATGTGAGAGAGAAATATCTGTATACTACAGGATGTGAGAGAGATCTGTATACTACAGGATGTGAGAGAGATTTGTATACTACAGGATGTGAGAGAGATCTGTATACTACAGGATGAGCGAGAGAGATCTGTATACTACAGAATGTGAGAGAGATCTGTATACTACAGGATGAGAGAGAGAGATCTGTATACTACAGGATGAGAGAGAGAGATCTGTATAATACAGGATGAGAGAGAGAGATCTGTATACTACAGAATGAGAGAGAGAGATCTGTATACTACAGGATGTGAGAGAGATCTGTATACTACAGGATGTGAGAGAGATCTGTATACTACAGGATGTGAGAGAGATCTGTATACTACAGGATGTGAGAGAGATCTGTATACTACAGGATGAGAGAGAGAGATCTGTATACTACAGGATGAGAGAGAGATCTGTATACTACAGGATGTGAGAGAGATCTGTATACTACAGGATGTGAGAGAGAGATCTGTATACTACAGGATGTGAGAGAGAGATCTGTATACTACAGGATGTGAGAGAGATCTGTATACTACAGGATGAGAGAGATCTGTATACTACAGGATGTGAGAGAGATCTGTATACTACAGGATGTGAGAGAGATCTGTATACTACAGGATGAGCGAGAGAGATCTGTATACTACAGAATGAGAGAGAGATCTGTATACTACAGGATGTGAGAGAGAGATCTGTATACTACAGGATGTGAGAAAAATCTGTATACTACAGGATGTGAGAGAGATCTGTATACTACAGAATGAGAGAGAGATCTGTATACTACAGGATGTGAGAGAGATCTGTATACTACAGAATGAGAGAGAGAGAGAGAGAGAGAGAGAGAGATCTGTATACTACAGGATGAGAGAGAGAGATCTGTATACTACAGGATGAGAGAGAGAGATCTGTATACTACAGGATGAGAGAAAGATCTGCATACTACAGGATGAGAGAGAGAGAGAGAGATCTGTATACTACAGGATGAGAGAGAGAGATCTGTATATCTCACAGGATGAGAGAGAGATCTGTATACTACAGGTGAGAGGAGAGAGAGATCTGTATACTACAGGATGAGAGAGAGAGAGATCTGTAATACTTATACAGGATGAGAGAGAGAGATCTGTATACTACAGGATGAGAGAGATCTGGTATAACTACAGGATGAGAGAGAGAGAGATCTGTATACTACAGGAATGAGAGAGAGTATCTGTATACTACAGGATGAGAGAGCAGATCTGTATACTACCAGGATGTGAGAGAGATCCCTGTATACTCAGGAGTGTAGAGGGAGATCTGTATACTACAGGATGAGAGAGATCTGTATACTAACAGGATGTGAGAGAGATCTGTATACTACAGGAAGAGAGAGAGAGATCTGTATACTACAGGATGAGAGAGAGAGATCTGTATACTACAGAATGAGAGAGAGAGATCTGTATACTACAGGATGTGAGAGAGATCTGTATACTACAGGAAGAGAGAGATCTGTATACTACAGGATGTGAGAGAGATCTGTATACTACAGATGAGCGAGAGAGATCTGTATACTACAGAATGAGAGAGAGATCTGTATACTACAGGATGTGAGAGAGCGATCTGTATACTACATGGATGTGAGAAAAATCTGTATACTACAGGATGTGAGAGAGATCTGTATACTACAGAATAGAGAGAGATCTGTATCCAACAGGATGTGAGAGAGATCTGTATACTACAGAATGAGAGAGAGAGATCTGTATACTACAGGATGAAGAGAGAGAGATCTGTATACTACCAGGATGAGAGAAAGATCTGCATACTACAGGATGAGAGAGAGAGAGAGATCTGTATACTACAGGGATGAGAGAGAGATCTGTATACTACCCAGGATGAGAGAGAGATCTGTTATACTACAGGATGTAGAGAGAGAGATCTGTATACTACAGGATGAGAGAGAGAGAGCGATCTGTCTACTACCGGATGAGAGAGAGAGATCTGTATACTACCGGACTGACGAGAGATCTGTATACTACAGGATGAGAGAGAGAGAGATCTGTATACTACAGGATGAGAGAGAGAGATCTGTATAACTACAGGAAGTGAGAGAGATCTGTATACTACAGGATGAGAGAGATCTGTATACTACAGGATGTGAGAGAGATCTGTAATCTACAGGATGAGAGAGAGAGAGATCTGTATACTACAGGATGTGAGAGAACAGAGATCTGTATACTACAGGATGAGAGAGAGATTTGTATACTACAGGATGAGAGAGAGAGAGATCTGTATACTAAAGGATGTGAGAGAGATCTGTATACTACAGAATGTGAGAGAGAAATATCTGTATACTACAGGATGTGAGAGAGATCTGTATACTACAGGATGTGAGAGAGATTTGTATACTACAGGATGTGAGAGAGATCTGTATACTACAGGATGAGCGAGAGAGATCTGTATACTACAGAATGAGAGAGAGAGATCTGTATACTACAGGATGAGAGAGAGAGATCTGTATACTACAGGATGAGAGAGAGAGATCTGTATACTACAGAATGAGAGAGAGAGATCTGTATACTACAGGATGAGAGAGAGAGATCTGTATACTACAGGATGTGAGAGAGATCTGTATACTACAGGATGTGAGAGAGATCTGTATACTACAGGATGTGAGAGAGATCTGTATACTACAGGATGAGAGAGAGAGAGATCTGTATACTACAGGATGAGAGAGAGATCTGTATACTACAGGATGAGAGAGAGATCTGTATACTACAGGATGTGAGAGAGAGATCTGTATACTACAGGATGTGAGAGAGAGATCTGTATACTACAGTATGTGAGAGAGATCTGTATACTACAGGATGAGAGAGATCTGTATACTACAGGATGTGAGAGAGATCTGTATACTACAGGATGAGCGAGAGAGATCTGTATACTACAGAATGAGAGAGAGATCTGTATACTACAGGATGTGAGAGAGAGATCTGTATACTACAGGATGTGAGAAAAATCTGTATACTACAGGATGTGAGAGAGATCTGTATACTACAGAATGAGAGAGAGATCTGTATACTACAGGATGTGAGAGAGATCTGTATACTACAGAATGAGAGAGAGAGAGAGAGAGATCTGTATACTACAGGATGAGAGAGAGAGATCTGTATACTACAGGATGAGAGAAAGATCTGCATACTACAGGATGAGAGAGAGAGAGAGATCTGTATACTACAGGATGAGAGAGAGAGAGAGATCTGTATACTACAGGATGAGAGAGAGATCTGTATACTACAGGATGAGAGAGAGAGAGATCTGTATACTACAGGATGAGAGAGAGAGAGATCTGTATACTACAGGATGAGAGAGATCTGTATACTACAGGATGAGAGAGAGAGAGATCTGTATACTACAGGATGAGAGAGAGATCTGTATACTACAGGATGAGAGAGAGAGATCTGTATACTACAGGATGTGAGAGAGATCTGTATACTACAGGATGTGAGGGAGATCTGTATACTACAGGATGAGAGAGATCTGTATACTACAGGATGTGAGAGAGATCTGTATACTACAGGATGAGAGAGAGAGATCTGTATAATACAGGATGAGAGAGAGAGAGATCTGTATACTACAGAATGAGAGAGAGAGATCTGTATACTACAGGATGTGAGAGAGATCTGTATACTACAGGATGAGAGAGATCTGTATACTACAGGATGTGAGAGAGATCTGTATACTACAGGATGAGCGAGAGAGATCTGTATACTACAGAATGAGAGAGAGATCTGTATACTACAGGATGTGAGAGAGAGATCTGTATACTACAGGATGTGAGAAAAATCTGTATACTACAGGATGTGAGAGAGATCTGTATACTACAGAATGAGAGAGAGATCTGTATACTACAGGATGTGAGAGAGATCTGTATACTACAGAATGAGAGAGAGAGAGAGATCTGTATACTACAGGATGAGAGAGAGAGATCTGTATACTACAGGATGAGAGAAAGATCTGCATACTACAGGATGAGAGAGAGAGAGAGATCTATATACTACAGGATGAGAGAGAGATCTGTATACTACAGGATGAGAGAGAGATCTGTATACTACAGGATGAGAGAGAGAGATCTGTATACTACAGGATGAGAGAGAGAGAGAGATCTGTATACTACAGGATGAGAGAGATCTGTATACTACAGGATGAGAGAGATCTGTATACTACAGGATGAGAGAGAGAGAGATCTGTATACTACAGGATGAGAGAGAGAGATCTGTATACTACAGGAAGTGAGAGAGATCTGTATACTACAGGATGAGAGAGATCTGTATACTACAGGATGTGAGAGAGATCTGTATACTACAGGATGAGAGAGAGAGAGATCTGTATACTACAGGATGAGAGAAAGATCTGTATACTACAGGATGAGAGAGAGAGAGATCTGTATACTACAGGATGAGAGAGTGAGATCTGTATACTACAGGATGAGAGAGAGAGAGATCTGTATACTACAGGATGAGAGAGAGAGGTCTGTATACTACAGGATGAGAGAGAGAGAGATCTGTATACTACAGGATGAGCGAGAGAGATCTGTATACTACAGGATGTGAGAGAGATCTGTATACTACAGGATGAGAGAGATCTGTATACTACAGGATGTGAGAGAGATCTGTATACTACAGGATGAGCGAGAGAGATCTGTATACTACAGGATGTGAGAGAGATCTGTATACTACAGGATGAGAGAGATCTGTATACTACAGGATGTGAGAGAGATCTGTATACTACAGGATGAGAGAGAGAGAAACCTGTATACTACAGGATGAGCGAGAGAGATCTGTATACTACAGAATGAGAGAGAGATCTGTATACTACAGAATGAGAGAGAGATCTGTATACTAGAGGATGAGAGCGAGAGATCTGTATACTACAGGATGAGAAAGAGAGAGAGAGATCTGTATACTACAGGATGAGAGAGAGAGATCTGTATACTACAGAATGAGAGAGAGAGATCTGTATACTACAGGATGAGAGAGAGTGATATGTATACTACAGGATGAGAGAGAAAGAGATCTGTATACTACAGGATGAGAGAGAGTGATATGTATACTACAGGATGAGAGAGAGGGATCTGTATACTACAGGATGAGAGAGAGTGATATGTATACTACAGGATGAGAGAGAGAGAGAGAGAGAGAGATCAGTATACTACAGGATGAGAGAGAGGGCTGTGTAAACTACAGGATGAGAGAGAGAGAGAGATCTGTATACAACAGGATGAGAGAGAGAGCTGTGTATACTACAGGATGAGAGAGAGGGATATGTATATCTGTATACTACAGGATAAAAGAGAACAGAGATCTGTATACTACAGGATGTGAGAGAGATCTGTATACTACAGGATGAGAGAGAGATCTGTATACTACAGGATGAGAGAGAGAGATCTGTATACTACAGGATGAGAGAGAGAGAGAGAGAGAGAGAGAGAGATCTGTATACAACAGGATGAGAGAGAGAGCTTTGTATACTACAGGATGAGAGAGATCTGTATACAACAGGATATGAGAGAGAGAGAGATCTGTATACTACAGGATGAGAGAGAGAGATCTGTATACTACAGGATGAGAGAGAGAGAGAGAGATCTGTATACAACAGGATGAGAGAGAGAGCTTTGTATACTACAGGATGAGAGAGAGAGATCTGTATACTACAGGATGAGCGAGAGAGATCTGTATACTACAGAATGAGAGAGAGAGAGATCTGTATACTACAGAATGAGAGAGAGAGAGATCTGTATACTACAGAATGAGAGAGAGAGATCTGTATACTACAGGATGAGAGAGAGAGATCTGTATACTACAGAATGAGAGAGAGAGAGATCTGTATACTACAGGATGAGCGAGAGAGATCTGTATACTACAGGATGAGAGAGAGAAAGATCTGTATAATACAGGATGAGAGAGAAAGAGATCTGTATACTACAGAATGAGAGAGAGAGAGAGAGAGAGATCTGTATACTACAGGATGAGAGAGAGATTTGTATACTACAGGATGAGAGAGAGAGAGATCTGTATACTACAGGATGTGAGAGAGAAAGATCTGTATAATACAGGATGAGAGAGAAAGAGATGCCAAAGATGCCACCAAGGCAGAGACATTGGTGACAGCCAGGGGAAACCTCTTGCAATATTTGCAGGAGGAATACCAAAAAAAGGAGCTGATGATGAGACAATTATATTTTGAACATGGCGACAAGGCAGGAAAACTGCTGGCTAGAGCAATTGCAAGGAAGAAACTTAAGGCATATGTATACCACATAAGAGATAGAGGGGGGGAGACAATGGTAGATGCGGACTCCATCGCGGATACCTTCAGGGCATACTATGAAACCTTGTATAACATAGCAAATACGGAACAAGATGCAGGGGGAAATGCACCCCCGATGCATGATAATGAAACCGTAATAGATTATCTAGAGGGAACTTACCTTCCAAAGATCACAGACAAAGATAGGGAAGACTTAGACGCCCCAATTTCGGTCATGGAAATTAAAAAGGCGATCAAAGATCTCCCTTCGGGTTAAAGTCCCGGGCCTGATGGCTATGGACTCAAATACTATAAAATTTACACAGACTCATTAGCACCAATTTTGGCAAATCTGTTTAATACCCTACCCCAAGCCCCTGATCTCTCAAGCTCTATGTTGGAGGCCTACATCACGGTGATCCCCAAGCCCAGAAAACAGCACGATACGCCGGGAAACTTTAGACCAATATCCCTCTTGAACTCGGACGTTAAGATTCTCGCAAAAGTCTTGGCCAACAGGGTTAATAGACTGCTGCCGGGTCTGGTGTCTACCAATCAAGTGGGATTTGTCCCTGCTCGTGAGGCAAGGGACAACACCCTAAAAGTACTACAGATGATCACACACTCCCAAGTACACGGGACACCACTCTCCCTGGTCACCACGGATGCAGAGAAAGCATTTGACCGGGTGAGGTGGTCGTTCATGAAACTTGTGTTGCGAAGGTTTGGCTTTGGAGACAAAATCACAAATATGATAATGTCCCTCTACTCCTCCCCAAATGCGAGAGTCAGAGTAAATGGTACGCTCTCTAACTCATTAAAAATCAACAACGGCACCAGACAGGGTTGCCCTCTGTCGCCGATCTTGTTTGCGCTTACGATTGAGGTGTTGGCGAGCAAAATCAGGAATAACCCCCTTATCAGAGGGTTCTCGATAGGTGGCAAAGAACAAAAACTTTCAATGTATGCCGACGATGTTTTGCTGTCTATCTCAGACTCACCAGACTCATTAAATGAGGCCTTGACAGAGTTCTCGACATTCGGGAGAATGTCAAACTTTTTACTAAACCCACAAAAATCTGAAATTTTGGTAGTCAATGAACGACCTGAGCTTATCAGTGCTCTTCAGAACAACTGCCCATTCAAGCTAGCACACCACTCCATAAAATACTTAGGGATAAAAATCACTACTGATATAAAGGAAACAATAGAAATCAATTATAAAAACATTAAGGACGAGATAATAAATGACTTAACTAATTGGAAAAACAAGACCATCTCATGGTTGGGACGAATTGGGGTAACTAAGATGAATTTTCCTACCAAGGGTGTTGTACATAATGCAGACTATCCCAGTTTCTCCAGCTACACCATATATTCAACAGATTCAGAAAGCAATAGAAACCTATATATGGAATGGTATTAAACCAAGAATCAGGAAACACACCACATACTTACCTAGAAGCGACGGAGGTCTGGGTGTGCCCTTGCTAAAAGAATATCAGAGAGCCATCACATTGCAGAGGCTAGTAGAGTGGAGTCAAAATATGCGCAACAAAGCCTGGGTTCAAATCGATAATGACATTTTGAGACGTGGAAATGTGGGGGCGCTGACTTGGGTTTCTGCTGGGAACAGGCCATCTAATATCGCACAATACCCCTTGATTTGGGGGGTGTTTGAGGAGTGGGATAGGATAATTATCAAGGAACCACACATGTCCACGCCCCATTCACCGAACACCCCAATCCGAGAAAACCCTGATCTGGGCATGGAATATAGGCCACATGCACCGGGCAAATACCACACCCTGGCGGACACTTCTATAGCCAATATCCTGCAACAGGGTAAGCTTAAAACACAGGCCGAACTATCAGAATGGGCACCCAAGATCTTTAAATCATGGTTCAGAGTAGCTCAAATGCAACACTACATAAAGATGCATAAAGACAAAACTGCTCTGTCCAGACAAAGAACATTTTAGGAGACGCTATGCACAACGACTCAGACCACGACACATCTAATATCACAGTTATACAAAGCACTACTTACAAGGGGGGGACATACACTACCATCCTACACAGCAGCATGGCAGACTGATCTAGGCCAAGAAATAGATGCAAAAGATTGGACAAAGATCTTTGAGAAGGCAAAAAAGGCCTCAGTCTCAATGAAAATACAAGAAACACATTACAAACTGTTAAGCAGATGGTACATGACACCCCAACGTCTTCATAGAATCTACCCACACATAGACAAGGGATGCTGGAGGGGATGTGGGGGGGAGGGATCACTCCTACATATCTGGTGGGAATGCCCATATATACGACCCTACTGGGAGGAAGTATTAGGGGAAATGAGCAACAAACTAGGAGTGATGATCCAACCAAAACCCGCATACCTAATTTACCATGGACTACCCAAATTGGTCGGGGAAGACAAATACCTACTCCTTTTGCTTATGTTAAACGGAGCAAAGGGTCTAATACCTATCCACTGGAAGAAAACACAGGGTCCGACTCTACAGGAATGGAGACACAGAGTGGGGGATCTACTTAGACTAGAGCGATACCACTATCTCAAAACAGGCACACATGAAATGATGACACTGATATGGGAGGGAAGAGGAATATAACATTAGACATCACGTAGAATAACTACAAACAAATGATAAACCTCCAGATATTTTACTGCCTAGAGATAATTATTGATATCCCCTCCACCCCTCCCCGTTCCCTTTCCCCCCCTTTTTTTTTTTTTTCTCTCCTTCTTCCTCTTAACTTTTCTCCTTACTTTACGTATTTTCACTCCACTTCGCTTCACTTTCTCTGCCTTGCAAAGGATGACTAAGGCCGTAATCTCGGGAATCAATATAGATTCGGCAATGTGTACTAAAAAGCCAAGATTCAAACTGACAGAAACCAGTTATGATCCCGAGGTTGAGTTCCAAAGTTTAAGATTAATTGTTGATAGGAATGTTAATATACAATAAGCAAGTTAACTGGCTGAAACAAGCTCCGGAATAAGGACTCACGTCCATACAAAATAAACAGACAAGAGAAACAGACTATACAGTAAATGTTACATAATCTCTGAACAACCCTATGGGTTATAGACACTTTGTAATAGACATTTCATTATGATTGTTCCTAATGCTGTATCTGTGAAACTAGAAATGTATGTACTGATCAAAGTTGTTCCAAATTTCTCTCCAATAAAGCTTGTTTTAAAACTTAAAAAAAACCTATGATACCATCCACAGCACCAATTACATATGCACCTATTAGATGCCTGAAAAATATAAGAATATGCTATCCATTTTGAAACAAGTTGATTAAACATTTTATATTTAAGTTATTAAATATTTATCTAATATGTTACTGTTAGGCCTTTCTTCTTAGATCCACAAATACACATTTATACAATTTACTTGTACAGTCTGAGGTATACATTAATTTATCTAAGAACTATTTAGATAATTTGTTATCAAAAGTACATAAGTTAAGATATTTTGAAATCTTGATTCTTAGGCCTTCAACTTCCCATATGTTAGCTGTAACATGAGTTTATATTCTTTGTGTATGTAAAACTCAGCATGGCACAATTTAACACCTAGACGATAAGGGCCATTTCCCCTGTTTGTGTATTTCATTATCAGTTCAGACTGAGCGACTCTTCTCTACAGGGGTTCCTGTGATCTAAGTAATGAATTTCTTGGGCTAAATTCATTTAGAGATTTCACTCTGGGAAGGCTATCCAACAATAATTCATTATAAATTACCTCTCTTCTGAGACCGTGATCAAAGGCTCTTTAGATGTGACATTATCTCTTATAGTTTGGGACCAATGTTTTTTTTAGAAGTCCTGTCTATTTCTTTTGTTCTATAAGTCCGTAGTTGAGAACAAAAGGGAGGGGGTTGATATCACCCATTCCATCGTTTGTTCACAATGCAGCTACATCAATTCATAGTAGATATTAGCTAAATGAGATATTAAATCATGTAATATCCAATGCCACTCAACCATACCCTGACACTCATCCGAAATATCCGTTGTGCTTGTTCCTTTTAAAAGACGCTTCTTAGGGATATTTTAGAAAATCTGAACTGCTAGTGAATCTAGCCTTCTCTGCACCTCTAGGACTATAGATGCCCAAATGGGACACAAACAGCAAGAGGGAGCGTATAGAGTAACGCGTTTCAGCCATAACTGGCCTTTTTCAAGCACTCAGGAGCTTGAAAAAGGCCAGTGAGCCTGATTACTAATGGGACCTTTTACCTAAGGAAACTACAAACCAACTCCCGGTCTCCTTGCCGAAAACGGTTTAAAGTTTACTTGCGGGATCGAAACTCCCTATTTTTACATGGACTTTTAAACTTGTATGATTTTATGTATGTATGTTATGTATGTTCAACTGTATTAATAGATGCTACACTTTAACAAGTATTTGTTTTATTGTTGCATATATGTTTCAAAATAAAATAATCTTTTTGCCTCTCATATACACTTTCAATGCTAATTCAACTTTCTGTCATTTGATGTCCTTTAAGCCGTATTTTAACAGCGCTGCAGTGTACTTTCTCTCTGTTATATGAGAGTGTTCTTGCATGTAATGTGATCATATCATAGAGTGACAGTAAGTTCCTAAACACATAAACTGTACCTGTACGACACGTAGAGCCGTATCACTTATTGGTCGGTTTATAGGGATGGGATCACCAGTTAACACAAGCTCCCTAACGGCTACAGGACGAAGTAGCATTGCCGCAGATTCTGATGCCGTCAGGATAAAATGAGACAGCACAGGAGACATCATGGAGTGAGTGTGAGATTGCTGCTGACTGCAGGCCAACAGACACACGTTCTGAGACTAAAGGGAGAGAGTATTAAAGAGAAAGTAAGCAGATAAATGGATAACACTGGGAAAAATAGAGAACAAGAGCATAGTAAAGAATGTGAGAGAGAAGAGATCTGTATACTACAGGATGTGAGAGAGATCTGTATACTACAGGATGAGAGAGATCTGTATACTACAGGATGAGAGAGAGAGATCTGTATAATACAGGATGTGAGAGAGATCTGTATACTACAGGATGAGAGAGAGATCTGTATACTACAGGATGTGAGAGAGATCTGTATACTACAGAATGTGAGAGAGAAAGATCTGTATACTACAGAATGAGAGAGAAATCTGTATACTACAGGATGAGAGAGAGAGATCTGTATACTACAGGATGTGAGAGAGATCTGTATACTACAGGATGTGAGAGAGATCTGTATACTACAGGATGTGAGAGAGATCTGTATACTACAGGATGTGAGAGAGAGATCTGTATACTACAGGATGTGAGAGAGATCTGTATACTACAGGATGTGAGAGAGATCTGTATACTACAGGATATGAGAGAGATCTGTATACTACAGGATGTGAGAGAGATCTGTATACTACAAGATGTGAGAGAGATCTGTATACTACAGAAAGTGAGAGAGATCTGTATACTACAGGATGTGAGAGAGATCTGTATACTACAGGATGAGAGAGATCTGTATACTACAGGATGTGAGAGAGATCTGTATACTACAGGATGTGAGAGAGATCTGTATACTACAGAATGTGAGAGAGATATGTATACTACAGGATGATAGAGAGAGATCTGTATACTACAGGATGATAGAGAGAGATCTGTATACTACAGGATGTGAGAGAACAGAGATCTGTATACTACAGGATGAGAGAGAGAGAGATCTGTATACTACAGGATGATAGAGAGAGATCTGTATACTACAGAATGAGAGAGAGAGAGATCTGTATACTACAGGATGTGAGAGAGATCTGTATACTACAGGATGAGAGAGAGAGAGATCTGTATACTACAGGATGTGAGAGAGATCTGTATACTACAGGATGAGAGAGAGAGAGATCTGTATACTACAGGATGTGAGAGAGATCTGTATACTACAGGATGAGAGAGATCTGTATACTACAGGATGTGAGAGAGATCTGTATACTACAGGATGAGAGAGATCTGTATACTACAGGATGTGAGAGAGATCTGTATACTACAGGATGAGAGAGAGTGATCTGTATACTACAGGATGAGAGAGAGATCTGTATACTACAGGATGTGAGAGAGAGATCTGTATACTACAGGATGTGAGAGAGATCTGTATACTACAGGATGTGAGAGAGATCTGTATACTACAGAATGTGAGAGAGAAAGATCTGTATACTACAGGATGTGAGAGAGATCTGTATACTACAGGATGTGAGAGAGATCTGTATACTACAGGATGTGAGAGAGATCTGTATACTACAGGATGTGAGAGAGATCTGTATACTACAGAATGTGAGAGAGAAAGATCTGTATACTACAGGATGTGAGAGAGATCTGTATACTACAGGATGTGAGAGAGATCTGTATACTACAGGATGTGAGAGAGATCTGTATACTACAGGATGAGCAAGAGAGATCTGTATACTACAGGATGAGCAAGAGAGATCTGTATACTACAGAATGTGAGAGAGATCTGTATACTACAGGATGAGAGAGAGAGATCTGTATACTACAGGATGAGAGAGAGAGATCTGTATAATACAGGATGAGAGAGAAAGAGATCTGTATACTACAGAATGAGAGAGAGAGATCTGTATACTACAGGATGTGAGAGAGATCTGTATACTACAGGATGTGAGAGAGATCTGTATACTACAGGATGTGAGAGAGATCTGTATACTACAGGATGTGAGAGAGATCTGTATACTACAGGATGTGAGAGAGATCTGTATACTACAGGATGTGAGAGAGAGATCTGTATACTACAGGATGAGAGAGAGGGATCTGTATACTACAGGATGAGAGAGAGAGATCTGTATACTACAGGATATGAGAGAGAGAGATCTGTATACTACAGAATGAGAGAGAGAGAGATCTGTATACTACAGGATGAGAGAGATCTGTATACTACAGGATGAGAGAGAGAGATCTGTATACTACAGGATGAGAGAGAACAGAGATCTGTATACTACAGGATGAGAGAGAACAGAGATCTGTATACTACAGGATGAGAGAGAGATCTGTATACTACAGGATGAGAGAGATCTGTATACTACAGGATGAGAGAGAGATCTGTATACTACAGGATGTGAGAGAGAGATCTGTATACTACAGGATGTGAGAGAGAGAGATCTGTATACTACAGGATGTGAGAGAGATCTGTATACTACAGGATGAGAGAGATCTGTATACTACAGGATGTGAGAGAGATCTGTATACTACAGGATGTGAGAGAGAGATCTGTATACTACAGGATGTGAGAGAGAGAGATCTGTATACTACAGGATGAGAGAGATCTGTATACTACAGGATGTGAGAGAGATCTGTATACTACAGGATGAGAGAGAACAGAGATCTGTATACTACAGGATATGAGAGAGATCTGTATACTACAGGATGTGAGAGAGATCTGTATACTACAAGATGTGAGAGAGATCTGTATACTACAGAAAGTGAGAGAGAGGGATATGTATACTACAGGATGAGAGAGAGATCTGTATACTACAGGATGAGAGAGAGATCTGTATACTACAGGATGTGAGAGAGATCTGTATACTACAGAATGAGAGATAGATCTGTATACTACAGGATGTGAGAGAGATCTGTATACTACAGAATGACAGAGAGAGAGAGATCTGTATACTACAGGATGAGAGAGAGATCTGTATACTACAGGATGAGAGAAAGATCTGCATACTACAGGATGAGAGAGAGAGAGAGATCTGTATACTACAGGATGAGAGAGAGATCTGTATACTACAGGATGAGAGAGAGATCTGTATACTACAGGATGAGAGAGAGAGATCTGTATACTACAGGATGAGAGAGAGAGAGATCTGTATACTACAGGATGAGAGAGAGAGATCTGTATACTACAGGATGAGAGAGAGAGAGATCTGTATACTACAGGATGAGAGAGATCTGTATACTACAGGATGAGAGAGAGAGAGATCTGTATACTACAGGATGAGAGAGAGAGATCTGTATACTACAGGATGTGAGAGAGATCTGTATACTACAGGATGAGAGAGATCTGTATACTACAGGATGTGAGAGAGATCTGTATACTACAGGATGAGAGAGAGAGAGATCTGTATACTACAGGATGAGAGAAAGATCTGTATACTACAGGATGAGAGAGAGAGAGATCTGTATACTACAGGATGAGAGAGTGAGATCTGTATACTACAGGATGAGAGAGAGAGATCTGTATACTACAGGATGAGAGAGAGATCTGTATACTACAGGATGAGACGGAGAGATCTGTATACTACAGGATGAGAGAGAGAGAGATCTGTATACTACAGGATGAGAGAGATAGAGATCTGTATACTACAGGATGAGAGAGAGAGAGAGAGAGAGAGAGAGAGAGATCTGCATACTACAGGATGAGAGAGAACAGAGATCTGTATACTACAGAATGAGAGAGAGATCTGTATACTACAGGATGAGAGAGAGAGATCTGTATACTACAGGATGAGAGAGAGAGAGAGAGAGATCTGTATACTACAGGATGAGAGAGAGAGAGAGAGAGAGATCTGCATACTACAGGATGAGAGAGAACAGAGATCTGTATACTACAGAATGAGAGAGAGATCTGTATACTACAGGATGAGAGAGAGAGATCTGTATACTACAGGATGAGAGAGAGAGAGATCTGTATACTACAGGATGAGAGAGAGAGAGAGAGAGATCTGTATACTAAGGGTGAGAGAGAGATCTGTATATTACAGAATGAGAGAGATATCTGTATACTACATAATGAGAGAGAGAGATCTGTATACTACAGGATGAGAGAGAGAGAGATCTGTATACTACAGGATGAGAGAGAGAGAGAGATCTGTATACTACAGGATGAGAGAGAGAGAGAGAGAGAGAGAGAGAGAGATCTGTATACTACAGGATGAGAGAGAGAGAGATCTGTATACTACAGGATGAGAGAGAGAGAGATCTGTATACTACAGGATGAGAAAGAGAGAGAGATCTGTATACTATAGAATGACAGAGAGAGATCTGTATACTACAGGATGAGAGAGAGAGATCTGTATAATACAGGATGAGAGAGAGAGATCTGTATACTACAGAATGAGAGAGAGAGATCTGTATACTACAGGATGAGAGAGAGATCTGTATACTACAGGATGAGAGAGAGAGAGATCTGTATACTACAGGATGAGAGAGAGAGATCTGTATACTACAGGATGAGAGAGAAAGATCTGTATACTACAGGATGAGAGAGAACAGAGATCTGTATACTACAGAATGAGAGAGATCTGCATACTACAGGATGAGAGAGAGAGAGAGATCTGCATACTACAGGATGAGAGAGAGAGAGAGAGAGAGAGAGAGAGAGAGATCTGCATACTACAGGATGAGAGAGAGAGAGAGAGAGATCTGCATACTACAGGATGAGAGAGAGAGAGAGATCTGCATACTACAGGATGAGAGAGAGAGATCTGTATACTACAGGATGTGAGAGAGAGATCTGTATACTACAGGATGAGAGAGAGAGATCTGTATACTACAGGATGAGAGAGAGAGATCTGTATACTAGAGGATGAGAAAGATCTGTATACTACAGGATGAGAGAGAGAGAGAGATCTGTATACTACATGGTGAGAGAGAGATCTGTATACTACAGGATGTGAGAGAGATCTGTATACTACAGGATGAGAGAGAGAGAGAGAGATCTGTATACTACAGAATGAGAGAGAGATCTGTATACTACAGGATGAGAGAGAGATCTGTATACTACAGGATGTGAGAGAGATCTGTATACTACAGGATGAGAGAGAGAGAGAGAGAGAGAGATCTGTATACTACAGAATGAGAGAGAGATCTGTATACTACAGGATGAGAGAGAGATCTGTATACTACAGGATGTGAGAGAGATCTGTATACTACAGGATGAGAGAGAGAGAGAGAGATCTGTATACTACAGAATGAGAGAGAGATCTGTATACTACAGGATGAGAGAGAGATCTGTATACTACAGGATGTGAGAGAGATCTGTATACTACAGGATGAGAGAGAGAGAGAGAGAGAGAGATCTGTATACTACAGAATGAGAGAGAGATCTGTATACTACAGGATGAGAGAGAGAGAGAGAGAGAGATCTGTATACTACAGAATGAGAGAGAGATCTGTATACTACAGGATGAGAGAGAGATCTGTATACTACAGGATGTGAGAGAGATCTGTATACTACAGGATGAGAGAGAGAGAGAGAGAGAGAGATCTGTATACTACAGAATGAGAGAGAGATCTGTATACTACAGGATGAGAGAGAGAGAGAGAGAGAGATCTGTATACTACAGGATGTGAGAGAGATCTGTATACTACAGGATGTGAGAAAAATCTGTATACTACAGGATGTGAGAGAGATCTGTATACTACAGAATGAGAGAGAGATCTGTATACTACAGGATGTGAGAGAGATCTGTATACTACAGGATGAGAGAGAGAGAGAGAGATCTGTATACTACAGAATGAGAGAGAGATCTGTATACTACAGGATGAGAGAGAGAGAGAGAGAGAGATCTGTATACTACAGGATGAGAGAGAGAGAGAGAGATCTGTATACTACAGAATGAGAGAGAGATCTGTATACTACAGGATGAGAGAGAGAGAGAGAGAGAGAGAGAGATCTGTATACTACAGTAAGATAGAGCAGAAGTTTGTATGACATATGATGCACACACAGTTACTGACACACATTTGCAGACATACACACAATTAGACACAGACACACAGTTGCACACACACACAGTTACAGACACAGACACGCAGTTACACAATTAGACACACGCGCAGTTACAGACACGCAGTTACACACACGTACAATTACACACACACACACAGTTACAGACACACAGTTGCACACACAATTAGATACACACAGTTACAAACACACAGTTATACACACACATTTAGACACACACAGTTACAGACACACACAGTTACAGACACGCAGTTACACAGTTGCGCACACACAGTTACAGACACACGCAGTTACACACACACACAATTAGACACACACACAGTTACACACACACACACACAATTAGACACACACAGTAACAGACACACAGTTACACACACACACACACACAATTAGACACACAGTTGCACACACACAGTTACAGACACAGACACGCAGTTACACACACACACACAGTTACAGACACAGTTACACACACACACAGTTACAGACACAGTTACACACACACAGAGTTACAGACAGTTACACACACACACACACACACAGTTACAGACACACAGTTACACACACACAGAGTTACAGACACGCAGTTACACACACACACACACAATTAGACACACACACAGACACAGACACAGTTACACACACACACAATTAGACACACACAGTTACAGACACGCAGTTACACACAATTAGACACACACAATTAGATACACAGTTACAGACACGCAGTTACACACACACACACACACAATTAGACACACACAGTTACAGATATGCAGTTACACACAATTAGACACACACAGTTACAGATACGCAGTTACACACACAGTTGCAGACACGCAGTTATACAATTAGACACACACAGTTACAGACAGGCATTTACACACGCACTTAGACACAGACACACAGTTGCACACACACACAGTTACAGACACAGACACACAGTTACACACACAGTTACAGACAGGCAGTTACACACAGACACACAGTTACAGACAGGCAGTTACACACACACACACACACAATTAGACACACACTCACGGTTACAGATACGCAGTAACACACACACACAATTAGACACACACACACAATTACAGACACGCAGTTACACACACACACACAATTAGACACACACACAGTTACAGACACGCAGTTACACACACACACACACAGACATGCAGTTACACACACAATTAGACACACACAGACATGCAGTTACACACACACAATTAAACACACACAGACATGCAGTTACACACACACACAGTTACAGACACACACACAGACATGCAGTTACACACACAATTAGACACACACAGACATGCAGTTACACACACACACACAATTAGACACACACAGTTACACACAGTTACAGACACGCAGTTACACACACACACACAGACATGCAGTTACACACACAATTAGACACACACAGACATGCAGTTACACACACACAATTAGACACACACAGACATGCAGTTACACACACACACACACAGTTACAGACACACACACAGACATGCAGTTACACACACAATTAGACACACACAGACATGCAGTTACACACACACACAGACATGCAGTTACACACACACACACAGACATGCAGTTACACACACACACACAGTTACAGACATGCAGTTACACACACACACACAGACATGCAGTTACACACACACACAGACATGCAGTTACACACACACACACACAGACATGCAGTTACACACACACACACAGTTACAGACATGCAGTTACACACACAATTAGACACACACAGACATGCAGTTACACACACACACACAGACATGCAGTTACACACACACAGACATGCAGTTACACACACACACACAGACATGCAGTTACACACACACACACAGTTACAGACATGCAGTTACACACACACACACAGACATGCAGTTACACACACACAATTAGACACACACAGACATGCAGTTACACACACACACAGTTACAGACACACACACAGACATGCAGTTACACACACAATTAGACACACACAGACATGCAGTTACACACACACACACAGACATGCAGTTACACACACACACAGACATGCAGTTACACACACACACAGACATGCAGTTACACACACACACACAGACATGCAGTTACACACACACACAGTTACAGACACACACACAGACATGCAGTTACACACACAATTAGACACACACAGACATGCAGTTACACACACACACACAGACATGCAGTTACACACACACACAGACATGCAGTTACACACACACACAGACATGCAGTTACACACACACACACAGACATGCAGTTACACACACACAGACATGCAGTTACACACACACACACAGACACGCAGTAAGGACTTGCTGTGATTGAAAGGTAGGATCACAACTGCAGATCAAAAGCTGGTACTGTATGTACCTTTACATTTGGAATATGTATCACTTGGCTTATAATGAAAGTAGTAAAAATAGTCAGCAGTTATTTCAGGTGTAAGTTGAGAAGAAAAACTCCAGTCAATTTATTCACTGTGACGCAAACTGGAAATTGGTAGATAGTTGGTACCAATACTGAGTAACAATTGTACTGAAGCTGAGACACAATGCAGAGATGTGATTGATACGTCAGAGGCAGGAAAGGAGGGTCCTAACTGGATGACGTGAGTCAAGGGGGCGGAGCTTAAGCCCTTCCTAGTAACGGGTATTGTACCGATTCCTCCTTGAAAGCTGGAAATAGTGTGGTGAAACAATGAGGAATATTTTACTGACAGGATTGGGAGGTGAGTGTTGTGGATATTGGCACAGAACTGATTGCGGTATGCAGTGTGTGAGTCTGAGTAGGAACCAACCGGCTGAAAGACAGGATGACAAAGTGACCGTAAATCACAGTAAACGCTGCGGTTTGGAAAAGACTGCAATTCGGCTGTTTGCGTGTAGAGTAGCACAGCTGCCAGGAACAACAGTACCGGTAACAGATGGTAGTGAAAGTGTAGGGCTGCTTGTCAGCCTGAAACCAATTAAGGGCCTGGCCTCTACAGGCAATACTAGGTAGGTTAGTGCAACATTGTTGCAGTTTTGGGGGTGGGGAGTTTGTCTTACCTATTTAAGCTGTGGGGGACATTTTCTCTCCCTCTTTCCTGGTGGCTGTCGTGGCAAATTTTTTCTGTGTGCAGTTATGAATCATTCTTGTCGTTCTTCTCTTCCTCCCCTGAGGTTCAGGGATGGTGCAGAGGGTTCTTTTCCGGGCGGGATGGCTGCAAGAGAGCAGATAAGTGGGGTGATGAGGATGTAATTCCTCCTAGTCAGGAGCTGGTGTTGGGGCCTCTGAGGCAGGGCAGGCTGGGGCCGTTGTTTTTCTCCCCGGTCAGTCTGAGGAGCAATCAGGGTTTCATATGGTGGGGGCTGGGGAGGGCCGGGGGCCTCCTGCTGAGGCTCCGGTTTTATCAGGCCCATCTGTGTTTGGTGGCCCATCCGGTGCTCCGGATGCTGGGCAGGGAGCGGTCAGGCAAGGGGTGAAGGGTGAGGGGGTGGTTAGTGGGGGATTGAGGTATAGTTTGGAGGGGGCTATGGGGATGCTACCCCCAGAGGCCTTGTCAGCGATCTTCACACTAGTCAAGACCTTTGCCGACAACCCTGGCATTATGGCCGCCTTCAGTGGTGGTTTCCGGTGGAGGAAAGCGAGGAAGCAGGCTGGGGGCAGGGTCGGAAAGCAGGGGGCTGGTAAGTGCAGAGCTGGAAGTGTAAGGGAGGGAGGAGGACTGCAATTGGACAAATTGTTCCTTCTGGCATGTCTGCCTTTATTGCGGGGGCCCCCACCCCGGGCTCGAGTATCAGCGTAAGAGGGACAGAGGTGCGGGCAGGGGCGCAGGCAGAGGCGCGGTTGCTGGAAAGGGCTCCCACGCAGCTAAACCTGGCCGCGCTTTGGCCATGGCTGGAGGCTTACCCGGATAGGGTTGCCGCCGGGATGCTATTGGTGGGAATAAGGGATGGGTTTAGGATTCCAGTCACCAGCGAAGTGGTGGGGTCGACCACGCACAGGAATCTTAAATCGGCATACCAGTTTCCGGGGGTTGTTAGGGATAAGTTGGCCAAGGAGTTGGCCTTAGGGAGAATCGTGGGTCCCTTCAGGACATCCACGGTTCCGGGCTTGGTCGTGTCCCCTCTGAGGGGTTGTGCCGAAGGAGCCAGGGAAGTTTCGCCTAATTCAACATTTGTCCTTCCCAAAAGGGCGGTTAGTGAATGACACGATCGATCCGGCACTCAGCTTGGTAAAATAGCAGTCATTTGATGAGGCCCTAGACCTGGTCATTGGGGGCATTGCTGGCGAAGCTGGATATAGAGTCCGTCTTTCGCCTCCTTCCCATTCATCCAGGGTCTTTCAGGCTAATGGGTTTTCAGTTCGATGGGAGGTTTTAAGTAGACAGATGCCTCCCCATGGGGTGCTCCATCTCATGTGCATATTTTGAACGGTTTAGTTCATTTTTGCACTGGGCGGTAGCTTCATCACAGGGGGCGGTCTGATAGCGCACTACCTGGATCATTTCTTGTTGGTCGGGGGTCAGGGGTCCCCGGAGTGTGCTAGGCTGATGGCTGTTATGCACTCTTTGATGCAGGATTTTGGGGTGCCGTTGGCGGAGGAGAAAGCGGAGGGTCCTGGTATGCAGCTATTGTTTCTCGGAATTGAGATAGACACGGCCGCACAGCTATGTCGATTGCCACAGGATAAGGTTGCTTGTTTGCTTCAGGCGGTTCAGCAGGCAGCTCGGGGCTCCGAGCTGATGCTTACAGAGGTCCAATTGTTGCTGGGCCTTCTGAACTTTGCGTGTCGAGTAATACCCATGGGAAGGGTATTTAACAGGCGGCTGGAGGGTCTCCTGCAAGTAGGCTCGACACGTAGGAGGAGAGTGCGTATTATGGGCGTGATGCGAGAGGACCTATCGGTTTGGGAGGAATTTTTGTTGCATTTTAATGGTGTCCTGTTATGGAGGGAGCCGATGCTATCCAGCCAGGCCCTCCATTTGTTTACGGACGCTGCAGGGGCATCGGGCTATGGGGCCATGGAGTTCGGAGCCATGGCCTGCATCTTGGATGGCGGCTGGGCTGGTTTGGAACCTCACTTTGCTAGAGCTATTTCCGATAGTAGTGGCAGTGGAACTGTGGGATTCGAAGTTGCGCAATCGCAAGGTACTCTTTTGGTCCAATAATCTCAGCGTTGTATAAGCTGTGAATCAGCTTTCGGCGTCTTCCCCAGTCGTGGTGTCATATCTGAGACACCTAGTTTTTAGGTGCATGCAGCTCAATCTGCAGTTTAAGGGGAGGCACATGCCAGGGGTGAATAATGTCATAGCTGATGCCCTTTCATGATTCTAGTGGGAACAATTTAGGAGCCTGGTTCCTTCGGCCAATGCTGATGGTTTGCCGTGTCCATTCTGTCTTTGGCAGATAGCGGATCTTTAATGGCAGTTTTCCCTTTGGTGCGAGCATCCTTAGCTCCCAAGACGTGACAGACTTACAGTAGGCATTGGAAGGAATGGGAGGAGTTCTGTCGGTTGCATCAGGTATTAGTGGTTAACTGGCTGCTTAGTCCGCGGGCGCTGGGAGTGTCTGCAGGGGGTTGCGCTTGGGCGGGTGGCAGCCTTGACCTTCTTTAACAAACTTTATGGCTTTTGTGACTTTGGGAGCTCATTTTTGGTGAGGAAAGCATTGAAGGGCTGGGATAGATTAAAGCCTAAAGAGAGGGATCACAGGGAGCCTATTACAGCATTGCGCTTAGGTGTTTTGGTTGCGGTGCTGGACAAAGTGTGTGGTTCAGAGTTTGAGGCGAAGCTGTTCAAATGTGCCTTTGCCCTGGCGTTCCATGGAGCGTTGAGGGTAGGGGAGCTGGTGGCCCCATCACGGACGGAGGTGGGGTTAGGGTTAATGGCATGGCACGTTCGCGTGTCCAAACAGGCTGTGCTGCTGTTTGTGCCTCGTTCCAAAACTGATCAAGAGGCAAAAGGGGCTTGGCTCTCTGTCTGCTCAGGTGGATAGGGAAGTGTGCCCTGTGGCGCTGACGAAGTCTTATATGGCCGTTCGACCAGCTGTGACAGCTCAGTTTTGGTTCATCTGGACGGGTCTTCCTTATCTAGGTAGAGAGCGCGTCGAGGGCTGCGGGGTTAGACGCAGGAAAAATCGCCCCGTACTCTTTTAGGATTGGCGCGGCTACCAGTGCAGCTGCTTTGGGTTGGTCGGTAGAAGCAATTAAGAGACTGGGTAGGTGGAAGTCGAAGCGTTATCAGTCCTATGTGCGCCCGGCAGTTAGTAACTAGCAAGCTGTACGGCGCTGGCGCTGGGGGGTGTTGTTCTCTTGGGCAATTGTTGATGTTGATTTTCATTTATTTTGTTTGCAGGATTCTCGAGTCGCCTCACGCGAACCTGGATTGTGGGGCACTCATATGTGCACTGAGCCTGTTTTAGGGCCCTGGCCTTGCCGGAAGGATCTCAGCTTGGTTTTGGTCCATCCCGGGTTTCGCTGAGATGGCTCGGGCGTAGGGGCATGACGTGGCCGTAGCTGCCTTCAGTGCTGATAGAAGCATGCAATTGGTGGGCCAGCCGGATGTTATCCTGTTGCATCTAGGGGGTAACGACATGGGGCGGCTTCCGGCTTTAGACTTGATTAATATCATGAAGTCGGATGTGAGGTGGTTGCACGCTTTCCTTCCGGGGTTAAAATGAGGGTGGTCTAACATGGTAGCGAGGCTTTGCTGGCATTAGACACAGACACGCAGTTACACACATACACATAATTAGACACAGACACACAGTTGCACACATACACACAATTAGACACAGACAAGCAGGTGCACACATACACACAATTAGATACAGACACGCAGTTGCACTCATACACACAATTAGATACAGACACGCAGTTACACACATACACACAATTAGATACAGACACGCAGTTGCACACATACACACAATTAGATACAGACACGCAGTTGCACACATACACACAATTAGACACAGACACGCAGTTGCACTCATACACACAATTAGATACAGACACGCAGTTGCACTCATACACACAATTAGATACAGACACGCAGTTGCACTCATACACACAATTAGACACAGACACGCAGTTACACACATACACACAATTAGATACAGACACGCAGTTGCACACATACACACAATTAGATACAGACACGCAGTTGCACACATACACACAATTAGATACAGACACGCAGTTGCACACATACACACAATTAGATACAGACACGCAGTTGCACACATACACACAGTTAGACACAGACACGCAGTTGCACACATACACACAATTAGATACAGACACGCAGTTACACACATACACACAATTAGACACAGACACGCAGTTGCACACATACACACAATTAGATACAGACACACAGCTGCACACATACACACAATTAGACACAGACACGCAGTTGCACACATACACACAATTAGACACAGACACGCAGTTGCACACATACACACAATTAGATACAGACACGCAGTTACACACATACACACAATTAGATACAGACACGCAGTTGCACACATACACACAATTAGACACAGACACGCAGTTGCACACATACACACAATTAGACACAGACACGCAGTTGCACACATACACACAATTAGACACAGACACGCAGTTACACACATACACACAATTAGATACAGACACGCAGTTGCACACATACACACAATTAGACACAGACACGCAGTTGCACACATACACACAATTAGATACAGACACGCAGTTGCACACATACACACAATTAGATACAGACACACAGTTACACACATACACACAATTAGACACAGACACACAGTTGCACACATACACACAATTAGATACAGACACGCAGTTGCACACATACACACAATTAGACACAGACACGCAGTTGCACACATACACACAATTAGATACAGACACGCAGTTGCACACATACACACAATTAGACACAGACACGCAGTTGCACACATACACACAATTAGATACAGACACGCAGTTGCACACATACACACAATTAGACACAGACACGCAGTTGCACACATACACACAATTAGATACAGACACGCAGTTGCACACATACACACAATTAGACACAGACACACAGTTGCACACATACACACAATTAGACACAGACACGCAGTTACACACATACACACAATTAGACACAGACACACAGTTGCACACATACACACAATTAGACACAGACACGCAGTTACACACATACACACAATTAGACACAGACACGCAGTTGCACACATACACACAATAAGACACAGACACGCAGTTGCACACATACACACAATTAGATACAGACACACAGTTGCACACATACACACAACTAGATACAGACACGCAGTTGCACACATACACACAATTAGACACAGACACGCAGTTGTACACATACACACAATTAGATACAGACACGCAGTTACACACATACACACAATTAGATACAGACACGCAGTTGCACACATACACACAATTAGATACAGACACGCAGTTGCACACATACACACAATTAGATACAGACACGCAGTTGTACACATACACACAATTAGATACAGACACGCAGTTGCACACATACACACAATTAGATACAGACACGCAGTTGTACACATACACACAATTAGACACAGACACGCAGTTGTACACATACACACAATTAGACACAGACAAGCAGTTACACACATACACACAATTAGATACAGACACGCAGTTGCACACATACACACAATTAGATACAGACACGCAGTTACACACATACACACAATTAGATACAGACACACAGTTGCACACATACACACAATTAGATACAGACACGCAGTTGCACACATACACACAATTAGACACAGACACGCAGTTACACACATACACACAATTAGACAGAGACACACAGTTGCACACATACACACAATTAGATACAGACACACAGTTGCACACATACACACAATTAGATACAGACACGCAGTTACACACATACACACAATTAGATACAGACACGCAGTTGCACACATACACACAATTAGATACAGACACACAGCTGCACACATACACACAATTAGATACAGACACACAGTTGCACACATACACACAATTAGACAGAGACACGCAGTTGCACACATACACACAATTAGACACAGACACACAGTTGCACACATACAATAAATTAGATACAGACACGCAGTTGCACACATACACACAATTAGATACAGACACACAGTTGCACACATACACACAATTAGACACAGACACACAGTTGCACACATACAATAAATTAGATACAGACACGCAGTTGCACACATACACACAATTAGATACAGACACGCAGTTGCACACATACACACAATTAGATACAGACACACAGTTGCACACATACACACAATTAGATACAGACACGCAGTTGCACACATACACACAATTAGATACAGACACGCAGTTACACACATACACACAATTAGATACAGACACGCAGTTACACACATACACACAATTAGACACAGACACGCAGTTACACACATACACACAATTAGACACAGACACGCAGTTGCACACATACAATAAATTAGATACAGACACGCAGTTGCACACATAAACACAATAAGACACAGACACGCAGCTGCACACATACACACAATAAGACACAGACACGCAGTTGCACACATACACACAATTAGATAGACACGCAGTTGCACACATACACACAATTAGATACAGACACGCAGTTGCACACATACACACAATTAGACACAGACACGCAGTTGCACACATACACACAATTAGATACAGACACGCAGTTGTACACATACACACAATTAGATACAGACACACAGTTGCACACATGCACACAATTAGATACAGACACGCAGTTGCACACATACACACAATTAGATACAGACACGCAGTTGCACACATACACACAATTAGATACAGACACGCAGTTGCACACATACACACAATTAGATACAGAAACACAGTTGCACACATACACACAATTAGATACAGACACGCAGTTGCACACATACACACAATTAGACACAGACACGCAGTTACACACATACACACAATTAGATACAGACACGCAGTTGTACACATACACACAATTAGATACAGACACGCAGTTGCACACATACACACAATTAGATACAGACACGCAGTTGTACACATACACACAATTAGACACAGACACGCAGTTGTACACATACACACAATTAGACACAGACACGCAGTTGCACACATACACACAATTAGATACAGACACGCAGTTGCACACATACACACAATTAGATACAGACACGCAGTTGCACACATACACACAATTAGATACAGACACGCAGTTGCACACATACACACAATTAGATACAGACACGCAGTTGCACACATACACACAATTAGATACAGACACGCAGTTGCACACATACACACAATTAGATACAGACACGCAGTTGCACACATACACACAATTAGATACAGACACGCAGTTGCACACATACACACAATTAGATACAGACACGCAGTTGCACACATACACACAATTAGATACAGACACGCAGTTGCACACATACACACAATTAGACACAGACAAGCAGTTACACACATACACACAATTAGATACAGACACGCAGTTGCACACATACACACAATTAGATACAGACACGCAGTTACACACATACACACAATTAGATACAGACACACAGTTGCACACATACACACAATTAGATACAGACACGCAGTTGCACACATACACACAATAAGACACAGACACGCAGTTACACACATACACACAATTAGACAGAGACACACAGTTGCACACATACACACAATTAGATACAGACACGCAGTTGCACACATACACACAATAAGACACAGACACGCAGTTACACACATACACACAATTAGACAGAGACACACAGTTGCACACATACACACAATTAGATACAGACACACAGTTGCACACATACACACAATTAGATACAGACACGCAGTTACACACATACACACAATTAGATACAGACACGCAGTTGCACACATACACACAATTAGATACAGACACACAGTTGCACACATACACACAATTAGATACAGACACACAGTTGCACACATACACACAATTAGACAGAGACACGCAGTTGCACACATACACACAATTAGACACAGACACACAGTTGCACACATACAATAAATTAGATACAGACACGCAGTTGCACACATACACACAATTAGATACAGACACACAGTTGCACACATACACACAATTAGACACAGACACACAGTTGCACACATACAATAAATTAGATACAGACACGCAGTTGCACACATACACACAATTAGATACAGACACGCAGTTGCACACATACACACAATTAGATACAGACACACAGTTGCACACATACACACAATTAGATACAGACACGCAGTTGCACACATACACACAATTAGATACAGACACGCAGTTACACACATACACACAATTAGATACAGACACGCAGTTACACACATACACACAATTAGACACAGACACGCAGTTACACACATACACACAATTAGACACAGACACGCAGTTGCACACATACAATAAATTAGATACAGACACGCAGTTGCACACATAAACACAATAAGACACAGACACGCAGCTGCACACATACACACAATAAGACACAGACACGCAGTTGCACACATACACACAATTAGATAGACACGCAGTTGCACACATACACACAATTAGATACAGACACGCAGTTGCACACATACACACAATTAGACACAGACACGCAGTTGCACACATACACACAATTAGATACAGACACGCAGTTGTACACATACACACAATTAGATACAGACACACAGTTGCACACATGCACACAATTAGATACAGACACGCAGTTGCACACATACACACAATTAGATACAGACACGCAGTTGCACACATACACACAATTAGATACAGACACGCAGTTGTACACATACACACAATTAGATACAGACACGCAGTTGCACACATACACACAATTAGATACAGACACGCAGTTACACACATACACACAATTAGACACAGACACGCAGTTGCACACATACACACAGTTAGATACAGACACGCAGTTGCACACATACACACAATAAGACACAGACACGCAGTTGCACACATACACACAATTAGACACAGACACGCAGTTACACACATACACACAATTAGACACAGACACGCAGTTACACACATACACACAGTTAGATACAGACACGCAGTTGCACACATACACACAATTAGATACAGACACGCAGTTGCACACATACACACAATTAGATACAGACACGCAGTTGCACACATACACACAATTAGATACAGACACGCAGTTACACACATACACACAATTAGACACAGACACGCAGTTGCACACATACACACAGTTAGACAGAGACACGCAGTTGCACACATACACACAATTAGACACAGACACGCAGTTGCACACATACACACAATTAGATACAGACACGCAGTTGCACACATACACACAATTAGATACAGACACGCAGTTGCACACATACACACAATTAGATACAGACACGCAGTTGCACACATACACACAATTAGATACAGACACGCAGTTGCACACATACACACAATTAGATACAGACACGCAGTTGCACACATACACACAATTAGATACAGACACGCAGTTGCACACATACACACAGTTAGATACAGACACGCAGTTGCACACATACACACAATTAGACACAGACACGCAGTTACACACATACACACAATTAGATACAGACACGCAGTTGTACACATACACACAATTAGATACAGACACGCAGTTGCACACATACACACAATTAGATACAGACAAGCAGTTGCACACATACACACAATTAGATACAGACACGCAGTTGTACACATACACACAATTAGATACAGACACGCAGTTGCACACATACACACAATTAGATACAGACACGCAGTTGCACACATACACACAATTAGATACAGACACGCAGTTGCACACATACACACAATTAGATACAGACACACAGCTGCACACATACACACAATTAGATACAGACACGCAGTTGCACACATACACACAATTAGACACAGACACGCAGTTGTACACATACACACAATTAGATACAGACACGCAGTTGCACACATACACACAGTTAGACAGAGACACACAGCTGCACACATACACACAATTAGATACAGACACGCAGTTGCACACATACACACAATTAGATACAGACACGCAGTTACACACATACACACAATTAGATACAGACACGCAGTTACACACATACACACAATTAGATACAGACACGCAGTTGCACACATACACACAATTAGATACAGACACGCAGTTACACACATACACACAATTAGATACAGACACGCAGTTGCACACATACACACAATTAGATACAGACACGCAGTTGCACACATACACACAATTAGATACAGACACGCAGTTGCACACATACACACAATTAGATACAGACACGCAGTTGCACACATACACACAATTAGATACAGACACGCAGTTGCACACATACACACAATTAGATACAGACACGCAGTTACACACATACACACAATTAGATACAGACACGCAGTTACACACATACACACAATTAGATACAGACACGCAGTTGCACACATACACACAATTAGATACAGACACGCAGTTGCACACATACACACAATTAGATACAGACACGCAGTTGCACACATACACACAATTAGATACAGACACGCAGTTGCACACATACACACAATTAGATACAGACACGCAGTTGCACACATACACACAATTAGATACAGACACGCAGTTACACACATACACACAATTAGACAGAGACACGCAGTTGTACACATACACACAATTAGACACAGACACGCAGTTACACACATACACACAATTAGATACAGACACGCAGTTGCACACATACACACAATTAGATACAGACACGCAGTTGCACACATACACACAATAAGACACAGACACGCAGTTGCACACATACACACAATTAGATACAGACACGCAGTTGCACACATACACACAATAAGATACAGACACACAGTTACACACATACACACAATTAGATACAGACACGCAGTTGCACACATACACACAATTAGATACAGACACGCAGTTACACACATACACACAATTAGATACAGACACGCAGTTGCACACATACACACAATTAGATACAGACACGCAGTTACACACATACACACAATTAGATACAGACACGCAGTTGCACACATACACACAATTAGATACAGACACGCAGTTGCACACATACACACAATTAGATACAGACACGCAGTTGCACACATACACACAATTAGATACAGACACGCAGTTGCACACATACACACAATTAGATACAGACACGCAGTTGCACACATACACACAATTAGATACAGACACGCAGTTGCACACATACACACAATTAGATACAGACACGCAGTTGCACACATACACACAATTAGATACAGACACGCAGTTGCACACATACACACAATTAGATACAGACACGCAGTTGCACACATACACACAATTAGATACAGACACGCAGTTGCACACATACACACAATTAGATACAGACACGCAGTTGCACACATACACACAATTAGATACAGACACGCAGTTGCACACATACACACAATTAGATACAGACACGCAGTTGCACACATACACACAATTAGATACAGACACGCAGTTGCACACATACACACAATTAGATACAGACACGCAGTTGCACACATACACACAATTAGATACAGACACGCAGTTGCACACATACACACAATTAGATACAGACACGCAGTTGCACACATACACACAATTAGATACAGACACGCAGTTGCACACATACACACAATTAGATACAGACACGCAGTTGCACACATACACACAATTAGATACAGACACGCAGTTGCACACATACACACAATTAGATACAGACACGCAGTTGCACACATACACACAATTAGATACAGACACGCAGTTGCACACATACACACAATTAGACACAGACACGCAGTTACACACATACACACAATTAGATACAGACAAGCAGTTGCACACATACACACAATTAGATACAGACACGCAGTTGCACACATACACACAATTAGATACAGACACGCAGTTGCACACATACACACAATTAGATACAGACACACAGTTGCACACATACACACAATTAGATACAGACACGCAGTTGCACACATACACACAATTAGATACAGACACGCAGTTGCACACATACACACAATTAGATACAGACACGCAGTTGCACACATACACACAATTAGATACAGACACGCAGTTGCACACATACACACAATTAGAAACAGACACGCAGTTGAACACATACACACAATTAGATACAGACACGCAGTTGCACACATACACACAATTAGATACAGACACGCAGTTGCACACATACACACAATTAGATACAGACACGCAGTTGCACACATACACACAATTAGATACAGACACGCAGTTGCACACATACACACAATTAGATACAGACACTCAGTTTCACACATACACACAATTAGATACAGACACGCAGTTGCACACATACACACAATTAGATACAGACACGCAGTTGCACACATACACACAATTAGATACAGACACGCAGTTGCACACATACACACAATTAGATACAGACACGCAGTTACACACATACACACAATTAGATACAGACACGCAGTTGCACACATACACACAATTAGATACAGACACGCAGTTGCACACATACACACAATTAGAAACAGACACGCAGTTGCACACATACACACAATTAGATACAGGACACACAGTTGACACATACACACAATTAGACTACAGACACGCAGTTGCACACATACACACAATTAGATACAGACACGCAGTTGCACACATACACACCAATTAGATACAGACACGCAGTTGACACACATACACACAATTAGATACAGACACGCAGTTGCACACATACACACAATTAGATACAGACACGCAGTTGCACACATACACACAATTAGATACAGACACGCAGTTGCACACATACACACAATTAGATACAGACACGCAGTTGCACACATACACACAATTAGATACAGACACGCAGTTGCACACATACACACAATTAGATACAGACACGCAGTTGCACACATACACACAATTAGATACACACAATTAGACACAGACACGCAGTTGCACACATACACACAATTAGATACAGACACGCAGTTGCACACATACACACAATTAGATACAGACACGCAGTTGCACACATACACACAATTAGATACAGACACGCAGTTGCACACATACACACAATTAGATACAGACACGCAGTTGCACACATACACACAATTAGATACAGACACGCAGTTGCACACATACACACAATTAGATACAGACACGCAGTTGCACACATACACACAATTAGATACAGACACGCAGTTTCACACATACACACAATTAGATACAGACACGCAGTTACACACATACACACAATTAGATACAGACACGCAGTTGCACACATACACACAATTAGATACAGACACGCAGTTGCACACATACACACAATTAGATACAGACACGCAGTTGCACACATACACACAATTAGATACAGACACGCAGTTGCACACATACACACAATTAGATACAGACACGCAGTTGCACACATACACACAATTAGACACAGACACGCAGTTGCACACATACACACAATTAGACACAGACACGCAGTTGCACACATACACACAATTAGATACAGACACGCAGTTGCACACATACACACAATTAGATACAGACACGCAGTTGCACACATACACACAATTAGATACAGACACGCAGTTGCACACATACACACAATTAGACACAGACACGCAGTTGCACACATACACACAATTAGATACAGACACGCAGTTGCACACATACACACAATTAGATACAGACACGCAGTTGCACACATACACACAATTAGATACAGACACGCAGTTGCACACATACACACAATTAGATACAGACACGCAGTTGCACACATACACACAATTAGATACAGACACGCAGTTGCACACATACACACAATTAGATACAGACACGCAGTTGCACACATACACACAATTAGATACAGACACGCAGTTGCACACATACACACAATTAGATACAGACACGCAGTTGCACACATACACACAATTAGATACAGACACGCAGTTGCACACATACACACAATTAGACACACACACAGTTACAGACACGCAGTTGCACACATACACACAATTAGATACAGACACGCAGTTACACACATACACACAATTAGACACAGACACGCAGTTGAACACATACACACAATTAGATACAGACACGCAGTTGCACACATACACACAATTAGACACAGACACGCAGTTGCACACATACACACAATTAGATACAGACACGCAGTTGCACACATACACACAATTAGATACCAGACAGCAGTTGCACACATACACACAATTAGATACAGACCACGCAGTTGCACACATACACACAATTAGATACAGACACGCAGTTACACACATACACACAATTAGATACAGACACGCAGTTGCACACATACACACAATTAGATACAGACACGCAGATGCACACATACACACAATTAGACTACAGACACGCAGTTGCACACATACACACCAATTAGATACAGACACGCAGTTGCAACACATACACACAATTAGATCACAGACACGACAGTTGCACACATACACACAATTAGATACAGACACGCAGTTGCACACATACACACAATTAGATACAGACACGCAGTTTGCACACATACACACAATTAGATACAGACACGCAGTTGCTACACATACACACAATAGATACAGACACGCAGTTGCACACATACAACACAATTAGATACAGACACGCAGCTTGCACACATACACACAATTAGACACAGACACGCAGTTGACACACATACACACAATTAGATACAGACACGCAGTTGCACACATACACACAATTAGAACAGACAGCAGTGCACACATACACACAATTAGATACAGACACGCAGTTACACACATACACACAATTAGATACAGACACGCAGCTTGCACACATACACACAATTAGATACAGACACGCAGTTGACACACTTACACACAATTAGAACAGACACGCCGTGCACACATACACACACTTAGATACAGACACGCAGTTACACACATACACACATTTAGATACAGACACGCAGTTGCACACATACACACAATTAGATACAGACACGCAGTTGCACACATACACACAATTAGATACAGACACGCAGTTGCACACATACACACAATTAGATACAGACACGCAGTTGCACACATACACACAATTAGATACAGACACGCAGTTGCACACATACACACAATTAGATACAGACACGCAGTTGCACACATACACACAATTAGACACAGACACGCAGTTGCACACATACACACAATTAGATACAGACACGCAGTTGCACACATACACACAATTAGACACAGACACGCAGTTGCACACACACACACAATTAGACACAGACACGGCAGTTGCACACATACACACAATTAGACACAGACACGCAGTTGCACACATACACACAATTAGACACAGACACGCAGTTGCACACCATACAACCACAATTAGATACAGACACGCAGTTGCACACATACACACAATTAGATACAGACACGCAGTTGCACACATACACACAATTAGATACAGACACGCAGTTGCACACATACACACAATTAGATACAGACACGCAGTTGCACACATACACACAATTAGATACAGACACGCAGTTGCACACATACACACAATTAGACACAGACACGCAGTTGCACACATACACACAATTAGATACAGACACGCAGTTGCACACATACACACAATTAGATACAGACAGCAGTTGCACACATACACACAATTAGATACAGACACGCAGTTGCACACATACACACAATTAGATACAGACACGCAGTTGCACACATACACACAATTAGTACAGACACGCAGTTGCACACATACACACAATTAGATACAGACACGCAGTTACACACATACACACAATTAGATACAGACACGCAGTTGCACACATACACACAATTAGATACAGACACGCAGTTGCACACATACACACAATTAGATACAGACACGCAGTTGCACACATACACACAATTAGATACAGACACGCAGTTGCACACATACACACAATTAGATACAGACACGCAGTTGCACACATACACACAATTAGATACAGACACGCAGTTGCACACATACACACAATTAGACACAGACACGCAGTTGCACACATACACACAGTTAGACACAGACACTCAGTTGCACACATACACACAGTTAGACACAGACACGCAGTTGCACACATACACACAATTAGACACAGACACGCAGTTGCACACATACACACAATTAGACACAGACACGCAGTTGCACACATACACACAATTAGATACAGACACGCAGTTGCACACATACACACAATTAGATACAGACACGCAGTTGCACACATACACACAATTAGATACAGACACGCAGTTGCACACATACACACAATTAGATACAGACACGCAGTTGCACACATACACACAATTAGACACAGACACGCAGTTGCACACATACACACAATTAGATACAAGACACACAGTTGCACACATACACACAATTAGACACAGACACGCAGTTGCACACATACACACAATTAGACACAGACACGCAGTTGCACACATACACACAATTAGACACAGACACGCAGTTGCACACATACACACAATTAGATACAGACACGCAGTTGCACACATACACACAATTAGACACAGACACGCAGTTGCACACATACACACAATTAGATACAGACACGCAGTTGCACACATACACACAATTAGACACAGACACGCAGTTGCACACATACACACAATTAGATACAGACACAGCAGTTGCACACATACACACAATTAGATACAGACACGCAGTTGCACACATACACACAATTAGACACATACACACAATTAGACACAGACACGCAGTTGCACACATACACACAATTAGACACAGACACGCAGTTGCACACATACACACAATTAGACACAGACACGCAGTTGCACACATACACACAATTAGACACAGACACGCAGTTGCACACATACACACAATTAGACACAGACACGCAGTTGCACACATACACACAATTAGATACAGACACGCAGTTGCACACATACACACAATTAGATACAGACACGCAGTTGCACACATACACACAATTAGATACAGACACGCAGTTGCACACATACACACAATTAGATACAGACACGCAGTTGCACACATACACACAATTAGATACAGACACGCAGTTGCACACATACACACAATTAGACACAGACACGCAGTTGCACACATACACACAATTAGACACAGACACGCAGTTGCACACATACACACAATTAGACACAGACACTCAGTTGCACACATACACACAATTAGACACAGACACGCAGTTGCACACATACACACAATTAGACACAGACACGCAGTTGCACACATACACACAATTAGATACAGACACGCAGTTGCACACATACACACAATTAGATACAGACACGCAGTTGCACACATACACACAATTAGATACAGACACGCAGTTGCACACATACACACAATTAGATACAGACAAGCAGTTGCACACATACACACAATTAGATACAGACACGCAGTTGCACACATACACACAATTAGACAGAGACACGCAGTTGACACATACACACAAGTTAGACACAGACACAGTTGCACACATACACACAATTAGACCAGACACGCAGTTCACACATACACACAATTAGACACAGCACGCAGTTGCACACATACACACAATTAGACACAGACACGCAGTTGCACACATACACACAATTAGACACAGACACGCAGTTCACACATACACACAATTACAGACACGCAGTTACACACATACACACAATTAGATACAGACACGCAGTTGCACACATACACACAATTAGATACAGACACGCAGTTGCACACATACACACATTAGACACAGACACGCAGTTGCACACATACACACAGTTAGACACAGACACCAGTGCACACATACACACAATTAGACACAGACACGCAGTTGCACACATACACACAATTAGACACAGACACGCGTTGCACACATACACACAATAGACACAGACACGCAGTTGCACACATACACACAATTAGATACAGACACGCAGTTGCACACATACACACAATTAGATACAGACACGCAGTTGCACACATACACACAATTAGATACAGACACGCAGTTGCACACATACACACAATTAGATACAGACACGCAGTTGCACACATACACACAATTAGATACAGACACGCAGTTGCACACATACACACAATTAGATACAGACACGCAGTTACACACATACACACAATTAGACACAGACACGCAGTTGCACACATACACACAATTAGACACAGACACGCAGTTGCACACATACACACAATTAGATACAGACACGCAGTTGCACACATACACACAATTAGATACAGACACGCAGTTGCACACATACACACAATTAGATACAGACACGCAGTTACACACATACACACAATTAGATACAGACACAGCAGTTGCACACATACACACAATTAGATACAGACACGCAGTTGCACACATACACACAATTAGATACAGACACGCAGTTGCACACATACACACAATTAGATACAGACACGCAGTTGCACACATACACACAATTAGATACAGACACGCAGTTGCACACATACACCACAATTAGATACAGACACGCAGTTGCACACATACACACAATTAGATACAGACACGCAGTTGCACACATACACACAATTAGAGACAGACACGCAGTTGCACACATACACACAATTAGATACAGACACTCAGTTGCACACATACACACAATTAGATACAGACACGCAGTTGCACACATACACACAATTAGATACAGACACGCAGTTGCACACATACACACAAGATTAGCACGTACAGACGCAGACGCAGTTACGACACCATACACACAAGTTAGACTACAGAGCACGCAGTTACACACATACACACAATTAGACTACAGACAAGCAGTTGCACACATACACACAATTAGACACTAGACACGCAGTTGCACACTTACACACAATAAGACACAGACACGCAGTTGCACACATACACACAATTAGATACAGACACGCAGTTGCACACATACACACAATTAGATACAGACACGCAGTTGCACACATACACACAATTAGACACAGACACGCAGTTGCACACATACACACAATTAGATACAGACACGCAGTTGCACACATACACACAATTAGATACAGACACGCAGTTGCACACATACACACAATTAGACTACAGACACGCAGTTGCACACATACACACAATTAGATACAGACACGCAGTTGCACACATACACACAATTAGATACAGACACGCAGTTGCACACATACACACAATTAGATACAGACACGCAGTTGACACACATACACACAATTAGAACAGACACGCAGTTGCACACATACACACAATTAGATACAGACACGCAGTTGCACACATACACACAATTAGATACAGACACGCAGTTGCACACATACACACAATTAGATACAGACACGCAGTTGCACACATACACACAATTAGATACAGACACACAGTTGCACACATACCACACAATTAGACAGCAGACAACAGGTGCCACACATACACACAATTAGATACAGGACACGCAGTTGCACACATGACACACAATTAGACACAGACACACGCAGTTTGCACACATACACAACAATTAGATACAGACTGACGTGCCCAGGTTTCACACAAGTACACAGACACCAGTTGCACATCACACATAGACACGACACGCAGTTGCACACATACACACAGTTAGACACAGACACTCAGTTGTCACACATACACACAATTAGACACAGACACGCAGTTTGCACACGATACACACAATTAGACACAGACAAGGCAGGTTGCACACATACACACAATTAGATACAGACACGCAGTTGCTACACATACACACAATTATGATACAGAGCACTAGCAGTTGCCCCTACATACACAAAATTTAGACACAGACACAGCACTGCACACATACACACAATTAGATACAGACACGCAGTTGCACTCATACACACAATTAGATACAGAGACACAGCAGCTGACACACATACACCACAATTAGACACAGCCACGCAGTTGCACACATACACACAATTAGATACAGACACGCAGTTGCACACATACACACAATTAGACACAGACACACAGTTGCACACATACACACAATAAGACACAGACACGCAGTTGCACACATACACACAATTAGATACAGACACGCAGTTGCACACATACACACAATTAGATACAGACACGCAGTTGCACACATACACACAATTAGACACAGACACGCAGTTGCACACATACACACAATTAGATACAGACACGCAGTTGCACACATACACACAATTAGACACAGACACGCAGTTGCACACATACACACAATTAGA
>NW_026512705.1:0-50001 GCF_027579735.1 Bombina bombina
TTTTTTATTTTGGGGGGCTTTGTTATTTTATTAGGGGGCTTAGAGTAGGTGTAATTAGTTTAAAATTGTTGTAATATTTTTTTAATGTTTGTAAATATTTTTTTATTTTTTGTAACTTAGTTCTTTTTTATTTTTTGTACTTTAGTTAGTTTATTTCATTGTATTTATTTGTAGGTATTGTATTTAATTAATTTATTGATAGTGTAGTGTTAGGTTTAATTGTAGATAATTGTAGGTATTGTATTTAATTAATTTATTGATAGTGTAGTGTTAGGTTTAATTGTAACTTAGGTTAGGATTTATTTTACAGGTAATTTTGTAATTATTTTAACTAGGTAACTATTAAATAGTTATTAACTATTTAATAGCTATTGTACCTGGTTAATATAATTACAAAGTTGCCTGTAAAATAAATATTAATCCTAAAATAGCTACAATATAATTATAATTTATATTGTAGCTATATTAGAGTTTATTTTACAGGTAAGTATTTAGCTTTAAATAGGAATAATTTATTTAATAAGAATTATTTTATTTCGTTAGATTTAAATTATATTTAACTTAGGGGGGTGTTAGTGTTAGGTTTAGACTTAGCTTTAGGGGTTAATACATTTATTATAGTAGCGGCGAGCTCCGGTCGGCAGATTAGGGGTTAATAATTGAAGTTAGGTGTCGGCGATGTTAGGGAGGGCAGATTAGGGGTTAATACTATTTCTTATAGGGTTATTGCGGTGGGAGTGAGGCGGATTAGGGGTTAATAACTTTATTATAGTAGCGGTGAGATGCGGTCGGCAGATTAGGGGTTAATTATTGTAGGTAGCTGGCGGCGACGTTGTGGGGGGCAGATTAGGGGTTAATAAATATAATATAGGGTCGGCGGTGTTAGGGGCAGCAGATTAGGGTACATAGGGATAATGTAGGTTGCGGCGGTATACGGAGCGGCAGATTAGGGGTTAATAATAAAATGCAGGGGTCAGCGATAGCGGGAGCGGCAGATTAGGGGTTAATAAGTGTAAGGTTAGGGGTGTTTAGACTCGGGGTACATGTTAGGGTGTTAGGTGCAGACATAAGAAGTGTTTCCCCATAGGAAACAATGGGGCTGCGTTAGGAGCTGAATGCTGCTTTTTTGCAGGTGTTAGGTTTTTTTTCAGCTCAAACTGCCCCATTGTTTCCTATGGGGAATCGTGCACGAGCACGTTTTTGAAGCTGGCCGCGTCCGTAAGCACCGCTGGTATAGAGAGTTGAAGTTGCGGTAAATATGCTATACGCTCCTTTTTTGGAGCCTAACGCAGCCCTTCTGTGAACTCTAAATACCAGCGGTATTTAAAAGGTGCGGCCAGAAAAAAGCACGCGTAGCTAATGCACCCCTTTGGCCGCAAAACTCTAAATCTAGGCGTATATGCACTATCTAATTCATGAAAGAAAATTTTGGGTTTTATGTCCCTTTAAGATGACTAAGATGTAGACTATGATGCCTATTTATCAAATGTCTGTCGGACCTGATCTGACAGTGCGGATCAGGTCTGACAGACATCTCTGAATGCGGAGAGAGCAATACTCTCTCCGTATTAAGCATTGCACCAGCAGCTCACAAGAGCTGCTGGTGCAACACCGCCCCCTGCAGACTCGCAGCCAATGGGCCGCCAGCAGGGGGGTGTCAATCAACCCAATCGTACTCGATCGGGTTGAATTGTTGCGATCTCGCTGCTTCATAACTGCTGTTTCTGGCGAGTCTGAAGAATCAGATATAATAAAATAAATAATATATACAGGACTACATGGAGAGCACATACTACTTAAGCATGTAATTAGTTTAAGCAAGAATAGAGAGAAACATTAAATACCTATATATTCTCATTATTATAAGCAAGGCAACAGAACAAGCTTAACACTGAAATGCTAATATGAGGGACTGGTTTAGATTACATATATGTTTAGAACTGGCCCAATACATTAATCTGTAGTTAGTGTAAAGCACCATAGCACTGTTATGTTTATTGAGCTGTATAATGTAGTCGTAATGGTATAATTTCCTATGAAAATAGTTGTACTGACAGCTCCACTCAGCAGTTATGAAATAGATTTTACTCATTCTGAGTTACTGTCTGAGACCTGGAACATGCCAGCTAGTACCTGATTTTGTTTGCTTATAAAATATTATCTAAGATGTTTAGTGTGGAATGCCTGACAAGAGTGGGAGATATTTCTACTACTAAAAGTTTATAGTGTCTGACGAGCTATGAGTTTAAATTCAGCAGTAAACATTGGTTTGCATGAGAAGAATAATACATAAACTACACAATCAATAACAGACTATAATAATATTAACAGCCTAATAAACAATATGTGGGAAAATTGTAGGTAACTAGTCGATGCATAACCATCCCAGGATGGCTAGCATTAATAGGTCTATATGAAATATCTTGTCTAGATAAGGCACCATTCATCTAACTCATGTACTAATTTTAGAAAGTGTAGCTTGGGAAGAAGGCATCATAATACATTTCTAAATAATACTCTAGAGGGCTAAAATAGCATGCGTAATCGAACAGTGGTGCTATTGGTGTATATATTATATATTGCTAGCCTTTTATAATTATTAGAGACCTGAAGTAGATTGTACCTATAGCAAGTGGGAAAAAACATAATATTGCCGCAGACTGCACCTTTCCCATCTTACTAAGGTATAAATAGTAGTATAAAACAGAACAAATCTATTCATCAACTCACATGAGTATCATGGCAATTATAGTTTAGCGTTCCATCTAACATGTATCAGTTGGATTCTCATATAAAGCACAGGCAGCCAAGAGAGCAGGGCGCACTAAGATGAGAAGTTTAAAAAGTTTCTCAGCCTACCCCAGATCTCAGCATGAAGTAAAGAATGGTTATATGGCCAGGAAGCAAAAATTTGCTGGCCCAGAGGTTTTCCAGCAATCTGTAGCCTACGCATGTTGTGCAGCCCTCTCTATCATGGGGATAAGGACTATAGAAGTGTCTGATAGGATGTTGAGCTTGCAGAAACTTTATGGCAAGAGTGGGTAATGCAGATGTCTCTGTGCGCTAGTGCTCGATATCGGTTAACCATAGGAAGACTCCTTTATATTTTCCCTGGAAACTGGGGTCAAGCGGATCAATCTGTATGTTATCAGAAGCGTTCTCTTGAAAGCAGACATCAGATCCAGGGGTAAGTCTACCTGGGGAGTCAGATAGATCCTCAATAGAGCTTTGCAGAGGAGGGAGGTCTACAGACTCGTATGCCTCCACAGCCCGTGGATGAAGAGATGAGAGAGTTGCTAGCTTGTCATATATAGAGTTCAGATCTTTCTTTAATTCCAGGTAATGGTCTTGAATAATTTGGGTCATCCCAGTCTCTCATCTGTTTAGGGGCTCCATATACTCTTAGTTGAATTACTGCGCACCTTTAGCTCCTCGTGGTTTAGAAAATGGCCTCTCTACGGATGTGTGTAGTGCCGAGCAGTGTGATAAAATAGAGCTCTGATCTGTTACACCCAAATCTCCTCTTGTCACCGGGCTTTGCAGATGTAATTTTTAGTGTGGTAGTCATCAGCAGTTGAAGCCCTAGATAGCCTTGAGTGGTTAATAAAGTGTAAAATGTAGATATCTATCGGGAGCTTTCTTATTGTGCGACTGCTCAGGCTCTCAGCTAGCTCCGCCCCTGTTTTAATTCTGATTGGAACCTTCTAATTGGGTTACAGATAGGACATCACAGGCTTCTCGATCTTTGAGCTGCTTACTGATAAGAACTAAGAACACTAAATAAAAACTGTTCTGGGCTTGTTGCTCAAAATATCTCAGTCTCTTTGGGACTGCTCATCAGTATCACCATATCACTACCATTTTAAAATGCATCATCCATCAGCCACACCTAGCCCTCTCTCTTTCCCCCATTATAGATGTTTGACTATGCACATAATATTGATAACGTGTTATATAAATAAGATTTCTATTGTGATATTACTGGATCATTATAAAAAAGATGAAAATTTGTATTGTGATTACGTTTTGTGTTGTACTGTGCTACAACCCTATATTTAAATTACATCAATAAAGATATTATGCTTCAGATAAATATATACAGTTGCAAGAAAAAGTTTTTGAACTCTTCGGAATTACCTGGATTTCTGCATTGATTACTTATAAAATGTATTCTGATCTTCATCTAAGTCACAATTATAGACAAACTCAATCTGACTAAACTAATAACACACAAACAGTTCTACTTTCAAATTTGTACTCAAGACATTGAGTAATCAATCACAGTGCAGGCTGGAAAAAGTAAGGGAACCCTTGAATTTAGTAACTTGTAGATAATTTTTTAGCAGAAGAAAGATCCACCAAATATTTCCTATAGCTGCTTGTACAACCTTGAGAATGGATTTTGGACTAGTTCTCCCTGCAAACCTGTTTCAGTTTATTAATATTTCTGGGTTGTCTTGATTGTACAGCCTTCTTCAAGATGGCCACAGCACCTCAATTGGTTTAAGATCAAGACTATGGCTTGGCCAGTCCAAAATTCAAATCTTCTTATTTCAGCCATTCTTTAGCTGATTTACTTGTGGGCTTTGGGTCATTCACCTGTAAAATGTCTTGATAAACTTTTGAATTAATTGTGCAATCAATAATTGCAAGGCATCCAGGCCCTGAGGCTGCAAAGCAGCCCTAAACCATGATGTTGAAGACCATGATGTTCCCTTCACCATGTTTCACAGTTAGGATGACGTTTTGGTGTTGGTGTGCAGTGCTGTTTTCACTCTACACATAACATTGTGCATTTTTGCCTAAAAGTTTAACTTTTATCATTTGTCTACAGTCTAAGACACGCCAAAATGTTTTCTTTCATCAGCAGTGGTTTCCATTGTGGTATCCTTTCATGAACAAGATTCACTTACTTTTCCCAGCCTGCACTGTATATAATTACTCAATATCTTCAATAAGTAAAACTGTTTTTGTGTTATTACTTTAGTCAGATTGTGTTTGTCTATAATCTATATAACTTAGATGAAGATCAGACCACATTTTAAAAGTAATCAATGATGTGATTCAGGTAATTCCAAAGGGTTCACAAACTTTTTGTTTGCACAGGATTTCACAATCCTGGACGCCTACACTGTATCGTCTATTAATTACATATTATTACTAAAATGTAATTACTATTTTAATCTGGCCCATTTGTAGAGAGTTTGTCTTACTGTGGATTGATGAACAACTGGATGTTCAGCAATGCTTTTGTAACTTTTTCCAGCTTCATGCATCTCTATAATATGTCTTCTAAGGTCCATTGAAAGTTGTTAAGATCGAGGCATGGTTTACCCTAACCAATCTTTCTTAAGAATAACAGATTTATCACTAACCATGCTTTATGTACCTTTATTTAAAGGGCATGGCACCTGTGCAACCCACACTTTGAATCTTATCGCCTTAAAGAAAGAACCTGACTCTAAATACCTCTTGGGGAAATCATTAACAGAAAGATTCACTTACTTTTTCCAGCCTGCACTGTATATTATTACTCAACATCTTCAATAAGTAAAATTGTTTTTGTGTTATTACTTTAGTCAGATTATGTTTGTCTATAATCTATATAATTTAGATGAAGATCAGACCACATTTTATAAGTAATAAATGAGGTGATTCAGGTAATTCCAAAGGGTTCACAAACTTTTTGTTTGCACAGGATTTCACAATCCTGGACTCCTACACTGTATCGTCTATTAATTACATATTATTACTAAAACTTAATTACTATTGTAATTTGGCCTATTTGCGACTGACTTTTAAATTTTGATAACTCAAACTAATTTCCAGCTGATTTTACTGCCAGTTATATACCAGTCTGTTAATTATTTGCTTGTACAGAAACATAACTTATACTAAAATGGCACTAACATCAAATTACTGATTACATTCATTACAAGGAATCCCACTAGACCCCCAAGGACTTCATTAGATGCATTAAAGAAAGGAGGCACAAGGGACCGCAATAGACCCTCGAGCATCTAATTCAAATAAAACATAGATGGACTATGTAACTCTACCATACTTTCATACAGCACTAGGGATGCATAAAAATGAACCGTGTCTCTTATTGGAAACTCCTAGAGCCCATTATAGAGAAGGTTCATGGAAAGATCAGGTGCCTTCAGCTAGACTCACTGAGACTCAGGGTGTTATTATATATAATTAGAAATAGATATGTGCTGTTGGATTACCCAGTATTTAATAAAGATGACACTTGAAGCAACCTAACAGGTCTAACCTCTCAAAATTACTCTTATGCTGACTTGAACTATCAGGTGATTATGTCCTGGACTATATTTATAAATTATTCAGACTGAAATGCTTCAGGGAATAATGCCTGTTAATATTTGTGAAAATTGTTGCATGAATAGCTAATATTATTACTATATGCTGGCACTTTAAAAGATTTACAGGTAGGTGCAACCTCTTTGCTTACTGTTGTGCTAGCTGAAAATTAAATTGCAAGCCGGGTTCTATATTGCGTTAAACAATGTATCAATATGCTTTAACACTTCCTTTTGCTAGTGGTTTACTAACAATCACTTTCAAATTCGATGGAAGAAAAGTTGGAAAAACACTTCAGGATACTTTAATATTACAGCAAACATTTTGTTTGCACTAAATTGAATTTTGATTGGAAACCAGTTACTATTTGCTTGCATTATTGTCTTAAGTCCATGCAATCTGCAGTTTAACACACTGCTGGGTGTGAGGTTACATATCTGCCTGGCCACCTCAGTTGTGAGTTGAGCCAATCAAAATCCATAGATTTAGACTTAAATGCAGAATAAGCTCCTGGAACTGAGACATATGGCCCAATTTTCTAAAGCTCTCTGGTCTGGCAAGATTTTATAAGACGCCTTGTCAGTATTACAAGTTGAAGGTTCCCAGTGATCTATATCACCTGCTGGAGTCTATGAAATTGATAACAAATAGCTTTATTTTGTTATACTTAAGTATTAGTTGTGATAAAGCTGTGTTAACATAAACAGGAGAAATTATACTATGCTATGTGCAGAACATTGGAATGACAATTATTTACAGTAAATACATAATTAAAACCTTTATTAAAAATGAATATTGCATAAATACATGGTTTTTTTTACAAGTTTTGATCTACTTAACGGCAAAGGGGTCCAATGCACTTCTATATATGTCTATATATGTGTACATATATATTTATGTGTTTATATGTGTATATATATATATAAATATGTAAATATATATATATATATATATACACATATAAATACATAAATATATATATATTTATAAATACATATATATATTTCATTAGACATGTATATATATGTATCTCTATGTTAAAGTCCTTTGCCAGCTTTCTTTTCTAACACCTAAGATCTCCTATCTTTGAGCCGTTATATCTTTTTTGTGAAATATTTTTTCAAGTAATTTTTATTTGACAGTGCTATTATGAGTGTAACTGCACTTTGTAATGTATTTTTTATGTGTTTTGTGCAACTTTTTAATTTCTTGAAACAGTTAACTACGGCTCTGAGATTGCGGTAATGATTCTAGCTTAAATTTCAATTGCGCTAACGAGATTATGTTAACGCTCGCCTTGTAATACGAGCAGTAGGCCAATGAGCGCAAATCCTCGCGATATACCCTTTATCGCTCTGGCACAAATGATTGCGCTCTACTCGTAATCTAGCCCTAAAAATAGAACACTATAATATTGTTATTTTGTATACAGATTTGATCTATTATTAAAATTCCATTATTTGATATTATAAAGTGTGTTTTATTATTAATATTTTGCAATTTCTCTGACAGCAACAAACATGAATCATTAATAAAGTATTCTAAACCCTGCAATGTTTATAATAGAAAATGAATGAAAACCTTATTTATTACACGTGGGCTGATCTTTTGCTCTGTAGTTACTGTCTCCAGCTCTTAGGACAGATGGAAAGCAAAGATAAGATTTGATACATTGACCGTGAAGAGGAAATTACTTGCTTGTTTTTCCCACCTTCATTTTACTTGTGATCAAATTAAAATATCTTTCCAGTACTCTCTGTCTGCATTTTTTTAAATTGTATTAACAATTTGATATTATTAAAAGTATTACATAGTATAAATTTAAAACATGTTAATCAATTATTCCTTTAAATGCTGAGCTCCAGTGCTGAGCTGTTTTGGAGTTTTAGGTGCTGCTCACATTTCAGTCCTAGTGTATTGTAGGTATTGTTTTTAGTGAGAAACTCATACACATTACTGTATATATTGGGGGGGTTTAAGCAGACTTTATGTAAATATCATGACGTGAGAATTATACAACAAAGCGCGTAAATAAAATGTATGGTGTGTATATATAGGGTAAAGACAATTGTGTGTGTTTCTTTGTGTTTCCAAATAAATTCACATTTTTATCAATTGTTACAGGGACTTACAGAACATATTTTTAATTTTAATTTTTAACCCCTCAATGACTTGACGTACCATGTAAATCACCGGTTGTTTAGGGTTTCTTTGTTTGTAAAAGTGCGGGTCCTGTCGCAAAAGATGGGACCACACTATTATACCCTCCCTCCTCCCTTCTGGTCACTGGAAATAATGGCAAGAGCATGCTATTAGTAACTCAAACCCCATAAAAAGACCATATTATATATAAATAATATATAAATATATATATATATATATATATATACACACACACACACACACACATAGATATACTGTAGATATATAGATATATTTATTCAAATATTTCCAAAATTCCCATTTTATATCAGAAAAAAAAATATCAGAATCTTTCTGACACAGCCAAGGTTGATAATTCCCACAATATTTGATCAATTTTCCTATAATGGCAATGACGACACCGATAAGGACTTTCTCATCACCAAACCACAAAATAGGGTTAAAGGAGTCCATGTGTTTTTGTGTTTTTGCAATTGGATAGAGTGGTATTTCTCATTAGTGTTAAACCATTTGAATTTCATTTGTATATTGGCATGATGGGTATACTAGGCATGTTTGTCAAATTATTTTTGTAAACTTTTAAAAAAGTTTCCTATTTGCTAAGAATTTCTTCTAAAATCAAGAAGAACTCTGCAGGAAATGTTTTTCAATAAGTAGAAAGTGGCCACAATGTATATCATCTTCTAAGTTGGGATTTTAAAGGGACATTATACACTCATTTTTTCTTTGCATAAATGTTTTGTAGATTATCTATTTAGATAGCCCATAAAGTTTGTTTGTTTTTTAAATGTATAGTTTTACTTATTTTTAAATAACATTGCTCTGATTTTCAGACTCCTAACCAAGCCCCAAAGTTTTTTGAGAATACCGTCAGCTACCTACTCCAGCTTGCTCCTATTTGTGTAAAGGGTCTTTTCATATGCAAAAGAAGGGGGAGGGGGAGAGTGTCTTATTTCCCACTTGCAGTGGGCTTTCCAACTACATTTTCAACAGAGCTAAACTGAGAGCTTCTAACTACGTTTTTAAACAGTTTTATACTGGATTTTTATATCAGTATCTGTGCATCTTATTCTTTATAGTAGTGTCTATTACATGCAGTTATATGAAAATTGGTGTATTCCTTTTAACAGTCCTCATACTGTAAATTGTGAAAACATTGAGTTTTCTCAAAACAAAAGTTTAAATTCGGTAGAGAGCAAGGTCTGCGTTTTCCAAATTTATATTATGTAAGAAGATAGTGACACTAGGTTATTGTAAATCGAGATTTCTGTTTTCTATGAAAACCAGTCATGCAAAAGGTGAGATATCATTATAAGCTATGTGCATAGATATCATGTTGATTAATTCATCTATATATGAAATTTCTGTACTGTAAGTATCATTAAGGACCTGAAATCAGACCTTTCAACCCAGACCCCTCTCTATTCTCAAATACACATTGCAGACAGGATGTCCCAAAACTACAAAGAGAACATTTTGTTTCCCAACTAGAAGGTATAAACTTCAAAAGAGCTTGTGTTCTATGATCTATATCAGGTTAAAATCTAATTTAAATTGACAAGATAAACGTGTTACCTAGAGATGCCCCCTGTGGATCGCAGCCTAGAAGTCTACAGTGGTCAGTATTTGAAGTTAGCAAAATCCCAGGAGGATAATTGATTTAACACAGGCAAATGATGGGACAAAGAATTCCCTTTGAATTCCTGAACCCTTACATGCTTTCTGAAAGGGACACTGGCAAATGTAATAATACTGGGACTTAAAGTTAATTTGAAATTAATTGTATAATTTTCAGATCTATTTAAAATACTCAGTATTATATATAAATAATATTTGTGAGTTTGGGAAATGTGTCCAATGTGTATATAATATTTGTTTGAGTCTAAGAGATACATCACGTTACACACCGTGATAAGTATGAAGTGCAATGAATATATACCTGTATGATATTTAAATGATTTGCAAATGATATTTAGAATGTATAAAAGGTTCCATATTCTGAAATGGGCAATGCCTGTGTAGTTTGTGCTATGAATTGTATCAAATAGTAAAATAGTTTAATGCACTCAATATTAAAGTGATATCCACAGATGCAATATTTGTAGTAAATGGAATAAGATCAGATACAAAAATATCTATCTAATTGATTACTACAGAATTGTAAGTGCAGGTACGTATGGAATATGTTCTAAGTGTACCCATGTTTAGTCTCAAGACTACATACTAAATCAATATACTCATGCTTAGTCTTAAAATATACGTGCTCAGTGAAGCCAAATAGTCACATATATATTGACCAAATATTTTATTAAGTCTAGGAATTATGAGTGTATTAAATAGACATTTTATAATATATATATATATATATATATATATATATATATATATATATATATATATATATATATCCCTGTAATTGATAAACAGAATATTTAAAAAATGAAATGTCTCATTCCAATTCCTGTTGCCCCAGTGTTCAGTGCAAGAATTACAGCCAGAGATATTCAACCATGGGGGTTGAATTACAAAGTGGCATTACCAGCAGCCAATGAGAGCTAACGGCGTACCCAGATAATTTCATATGGAATGATTCTAAATTAAAGGCGGAGCCTGTTGGCGCTCTACAAATACCTGATAATAATAATAATAATGTAAAAGAATATAGCCCCCACTATGCAAGAAGAGGGACAGGCTCACTTTGTAAAACAGAGATACACACAGTTTGGGCCTACTTTCTCTTAATCCTGGCTGAAAAACTCTCTTTGGACAAGAGAGATACTCTATGACCTGTACCCTTGCAAAAAGTGATACCTTCACGTATGACAATGCTGCTGATAAATACACCAACATTACTGGAGGACACTCCAGAGACGTATCAACAAACCCATGCAATAGATCTTGGTTTCCAATAAATAAGACAGAATAAAATAATGTTAAATCCCATTCACAAAGGCAATATTGCTAATAGAAATCCTGTTTAAGACAAAAGTACTGTAAAATACAATCACGAAAATGTGATTATGAAAAAAAAAAACGTTTTAAAAACATGATTGCCAAACTCCATTTATAGATGTTTCAGTCATGTGTTTGGTTTTCCAGCATTTATTGCAGACTCTGAGACACAGATTACGAGTGGTGTGCTAACAGTTGCGTACAAGCGATATCGGGTTTATCAAAGCTGTTTGTGCTTGTCCGAAGTAGTGCACTTATTACAAGTGGAAAGTCAACAAATTTGCTAAGTGCAATTGAATTTAAAGGGACATTAAACCACATTTTTTCTTTCATGATTCAGATAGAGAATACCATGTTAAACAACTTTCTAATTTACTTCTATTATCTAATTTGCTTAATTCTCTTGATATTCTTTCCTGAAAAGCATATCTAGATAGGTTCAGTAGCTTCTGATTGGTGGCTACACATAGATGCCTCATGTGATTGGCTCACCCATGTGCATTGCTATTTCTTTAACAAAGGATATCTAAAGAATGAAGCATATTAGATAACAGAAGTAAATTGGAATTTTGTTTAAAACTGTATTCTATGTCTGAATCACAAGATAATTTTTTTGGGTTTAATGTCCCTTTAACACGCACTGGGATAGTGTAACCTTAGAGATCTAGTTAACTGTTAGGCTCAAATAAAAATTTGCTTAAAATACATTAAAAATACATTAAAATGTACACTCATAATAACATCATCTAATAAAAAATATTGAAATAAAATTGCAATAAAAAGTTATAAAGGCTCAAAGATATGAAGTTTCAGGTGTTAGGAAAAAAAGGGCTGCAAAAGAGCTTTAACATAAAGATACATACATATACATGTCGAAATATGTACAGTATATGTATGTATGTATGTATGTATGTATGTATAGATATATATAATATATATATATATATATATATATCCAGTATATAAAAAAGTATAAATGTGTGTTCATGTGTATTTATATATTTACATCTGTATATATTTATTCATAGACATATACACAAAAAAACACATAAATACACACACACACACATATATATATAATATATATATATATATATATATATACAAACGTGAGACAGGTGCACTCTCACAAACAGTTCTTTAAATGCCAGGGTGCTAGAGTAAGAGTAAGTAAGCAGGAAACAGCACTCACTGGACTTAGTAAAAAGGTAATTTTATTCAGTAACGTTTCGGGGAATGCTCTGATGAAGGGGAGCATTCCCCGAAACGTTACTGAATAAAATTACCTTTTTACTAAGTCCAGTGAGTGCTGTTTCCTGCTTGCCGTATATATACAGTATATATAATATATATATATATATATAAATTATATGTATGTGTGTGTGTGTGTGTGAATTGGAGCAGTCAAGTAGATGAAAACATGGAAAATCATATTTCTGCAATATTCATATTTAATGAAGTGTTATACTGTGTTTTTAATTTAAGTATTTCACATTCCAATGTCCTTCACATTGGGGAATATGTCCTAAGTATTTATAAATATATATTCCTATATATATTTGTATATATCTATACCTATATACAGTATATATATATATATATATATATATAAATATATATAATATATATTATATATATATATATATATTGTAACAGAAAGCAAGGCCTGGTTATAAATGGAAGATATTTAAGACCAAGCATTGTACATGCTATTTCTCCTTTCAGTTAAAACCCCAGGGAGAAAGAGTGTGTATTTGATTATCCCAGACAGCTGTGAAGCTGTCCAGCAGCTAATCACAGGTGTGGCTAATTAGAAGTTGTGAGGGTTTAAATAGCAGCCTCACTTAGGCCTTGAGAGATAGATATACAGCTACAGAAGCTGGTGTGTGTGTTTGTTACACTGTGTAAAAGACTTTTGTTCCTGTGAACTGTAAAAGGACATTATTTTTACAAAGCACTTGTGGAATGCTGTGAAGTGCTGGGACACATTTAAAAGCACTTAACTTTGCTGCAGAGGAAGGATTTCCCTCTTTTGAAAATGAACTGCCTGTTTGTTATTGCTGTGAAAAATAAAGCCTTTTAAACTACAGTGGATTGTCCTGTGCTGCATTTGTGCCCTAGAAGACCGTGGTTAAAAGTGTTCCTGTCACAATATCTGTATATATAGGTAAAGATATATATTGTACCAAAAAAACATCAGATATATAAAGAAATATATTTGATATGAATAAATAGAACATATTCTGCTATGTGAAGAACATTGGAATGTGAAATATTAATATTTCTTATTAGGTTAGCCAACTTGAGAAAATGCAATTGGGTTTGCACGACTTGTTGGGTGTTAGTTTTTTTTCCCCACTTTACATGTTCCATTGAAGACTATGGGAGAATACGTTAACATGGTCACGATATTGTAACTTCAACTTTTTGCACACGTCGGGTTAGTGCGCAAGAGAAAACTTTGTACTTTAAATGTGTACTACGCATGGTACCCGACGCATGGAAAAAGCAAAGTTAGATGCATAAGGTTAGCTGTCTATTAAATACATATACATATGTAAATTTCTATCTTGCCCACTACTGATGGATAATACTGATGGACCAGCTGTTTTTTTTACCCCTTGAGAAAGTCTGCATGTCAGCAGACGAAAACGCGTAAGGGGAGGTTTGCTGTGTTGAGTTTTTTATCCTGCATACTGAAATTTCACATATGATTTTTACAGCCCATGTTCAGGTGAATTTTCCAGGAACTTCATGCAACATCCAATCCTGACAGCCACCTGTCTAGCTGCAGGCAGCACAAGTATAAGGAGCTGTGTTTGGACGCTGAGGAGCCCATTGAAATATGCCATTGTGGGGTTTTTCAACCAGATAAGCTGTTTTTATTCTTCTTTCTTGTACGTGCATTTTTTAAGTAGATGTGTGTAGTGTTTTAATAAACTGTACTTCATATATGCCCTCTGTCTTTTTCTCTTTTTTGATGGATAATACTATAGTAATGAATTTAGGTTCAATTTATCTAAATCATATGTTTGTTTATACATCTAAATTGTCATCTATGGCCATTTCAAAGTGTATTGCACATGTGCAACATAATGGAATCATTCCAAACGTTCTTGGAATACTTGCAAACATGTCAAAAAGTCACCTTTTGTACTATATCTAGTCCCTTAAGGTGTTGAATTTAATAAGTGCAAAATGGTCATGAAAACCTTTTGAAAGTATAGAGAAAATGGATTGTGATTGCATCGTATGGTTGACAATTATGATATCTGATCTGATATTTTTCCAATATGTAAATGGTGTTATTGTTTATATTATAATCATTCTGATGGTGAATAGCACATATCAGAAGTTGTTTGTGTATTGTGCATGTATATGTAGGGGCCGATTTACTACTGTGCGGGCGGACATGATCCGCTATAGTCTTCAGGTTGTGTGTAGTGTGTTTTTGTAGCATGTGTTACGTTGTGTAGTGTGGTGTGTAATATTGTGTGCAGTGTTTTAAATGTGTCTGTAGTTTATGTACATTTGTGTAGTGTTTGTATGGTGTCTGTAAAGGGTGTAACTAGACCTCACTTGGGCCCCAGTTGTGGAGGGGCCCATTTCAACAGTGCCCTTTCTGGCTGTTGGCCATAAGCAAAAGCTAAGCTTTAGGAATAAAAAGAACTGTTTCTCTGTGCCTGTGAGTCATTTTCCCCTTTGATTAGTCTGCACCAGAGGATATGCAACTGTAAATCTATCTGTAAAAATAAGAGAGTGTTTTTGTGCAATAAAACTGTGGTGGCCATCTTGGAAACTTTGCTAACTTATTGTAGAGGCAAATTATTAAACTTTTCTTAAAATATAAACCCTGTTTTGAAGGGGGCGTGCTAAGCAGCCAGGTGAAGCCCTGGCCTCACCAGCCCCCAGTACCAACAGCACTATAAACTGCAGGACCCACTATGAGACCACTGAGATGCTTGTAGTTACACCCCTGGTCTGTATGTAGTTTATGTGGCATGTGTTTAGTGCTTATGTGGTGTGTGTAGTGTGTGTGGTAATGTTTGTGTGGTGTGTTTAGTGTATGTGTGGTGTGTAATGTGTGTGTGTAGTATGTTTTGCATATTCCACAAAGTTACAAGTTACAGGACAATACAGACATCTGGGTCAACTCCCACAAACCTTTGCTTCCACATATTTTTCAGCTTTTTCCTTCCACTGAGCATGTTAAAAATCAATAAAACAGAACTATAAACCACTATAAAATAGCAACCACTCGGCTAGATTACGAGTTTTGTCGGTAAGGCTGTGCGATGCCAATGAGCAGTTATTATTATTCTTTATTTATAAAGCGCCAACAGATTCCGCAGCGCTGTTCATTGGTAACAAAGATAAAAGGACAGTACAATATGAGACACCAGAAAAAATTTAACAAACAAATACAGGAGGAATTGGGAGCCCTTTTTCCGTGGGAACTTACAATCTAAATGGGTAGGAGGGTGTGAAACAGGAGGTGGGGACTGCAAAGGTGGGAATGATGTTAGTGTGAAGTTAGATGAGGGCAACTATTAGGCAAGTGGAATTCATTAGTTACTGATTTGGTTATAGGCTTCCCTGAACAAGAAAGTCTTTAGGGAGCGTTTAAAGGAGGAGAGGTTGGGGGAAAGTCTGACAGCACGAGGAAGTGCGTTCCAGAGGGTTGGTGCCGCACGAGAGAAGTCATGTAGTCTAGCATGAGAGGAGGTGATGGTAGAAGAGGCAAGGAGCAGATTGTTGTTGGATCTTAGGGGACGGGCTGGAGTATATTTGTTAATGAGTGAGGACAGGTATGGGGGGGCTGCATTGGTAAGGGCTTTGTAGGTCAGAGTGAGAATTTTGAATTTAATTCTGCTGTGAATGGGGATCCAGTGAAGGGACTCACAGAGGGGTGTGGCAGATACAGAGTGTCGGGAGAGGTGGATTAGCCTAGCAGAGGCATTTAGGATGGATTGAAGGGGGGAGAGGCGGGAGAGAGGAAGGTCAGTTAGTAGGTTGTTACAGTAGTCAAGCCGGGAAATTACTAGGGAATGGATTAGCTGTTTAGTAGTTTCAGCACTCAGAAAAGGACAAATTTTGGAGATATTGCGTAGGTGGTTGCGACAGGATGAAGAGAGCGATTGGATGTGGGGTATGAAGGACAGATTGGAGTCGAGTGTAAATCCAAGGCAGCGGACTTGGGGTGATGGGGAGATAGTGGTGTCACCGACAGTGATAGTAAAGTTAGAAACTGGAGTAGAATTAGTTGGGGGGGATTAGAAGAAGCTCAGTCTTGGACATGTTGATTTTTAGGTGGTGAGAGGCCATCCAGGAAGAAATGCCAGATAAGCAGCCGCTGATGTGGGAAAGGACAGAAGGAGAGAGTGCAGGGGTGGATAGGTAGATCTGAGTATCATCAGCAAAGAGGTGATAGTTGAAGCCATAGCTACTAATAAGTTTACCCAGTGAGGAAGTATAAATAGAGAAGAGTAGAGGGCCTAGAACAGAGCCTTGAGGTACTCCACCAGACAGAAGCAGTGGAGAGGATGAGTCACCAGCAAATGAGACAGAAAAGGACCTATTAGAGAGATAAGAGTGGATCCAGGAGAGGGCAATGTCACAGAGCCCAAGGGAGCTGAGAGTCCATAGGAGGAAGGGATGGTCAACAGTGTCAAAGGCAGCAGATAGGTCAAGTAAGATATAGAATAGTATAGAATAGTAGCCATTGTTTTTAGCAGAAAGAAGATCGTTAGTAACCTTGGTGAGGGCAGTCTCAGTTGAGTGTTGGGGACGGAAGCCAGATTGCAGGGGGTCAAGCAATGAGTTGGAGGATAGGAAGTGTGTTAGGCGATCGAAAACTAGTTTTTCCAGGACTTTAGAAGCTAGCGGAAGTAGTGATATGGGGCGGTAGTTTGCAGGAGAATTGGGGTTGAGGGAGGGTTTTTTGAGGATGGGGGTGACCTTTGCATGTTTGAAGGATGATGGAAATGAACCAGTAGTAAGGGATCGGTTGAATATGTGAGTAAGAGCTGGGGTGAGGGTACAGGACAGAGTATTAGATGTGAAGGGATAGGGTCAAGGGAGCATGTAGTGAGGTGTGAGGAAGATATTAGGGAACTCAATTAATTCTCAGTGGTTGGGGGGAAGGTACTGAGAGTGTTGGAGGGGGTGACCGGGGGCGGAGATGAAAGGTTGCAGTCTTGTGGTGGGATGTTGCTTCTGATGGTAAGTGTTTTGTTGAAAAAGTAATCTGCCAAGTCTTGAGCACTAAAGTCAGATGCGGGGGGTGGTGCAGGTGGATAGAGGAGAGTGTTGAAAGTGGAGAAGAGACGTTTAGGGTTTGAGGAGTGAGAAGATATGAGAGAAGAGAAGTAGTTTTGCTTGGCTAAGTGAAGGGCAGAGGAGTAAGAATAAAGACTGAACTTATAGTGTAGGAAATCGTGTTCAGAGCGGGATTTCCTCCAGGCACGTTCAGCAGCACGGGAGCATTTTTGTAGATAGCGTGTTTGCTGAGAGTGCCAGGGCTGGAGCTGACGACGTGGGGTTTCGCGTATTTGTGGAGGAGCAAGGGTGTCAAGTGCAGTTTATGCTCACCACTCACATACAGACAACTCTGGTATTACGGGCTTTTACAAACCCGGCATTAGCCACAGAAAAGTGAGCGGAGAGCAAAATTTTGCTCCACATCTCACCTCAATACCAGCACTGCTTACGGTAGCGGTGAGCTTGTAAAACGTGCTTGTGCACGATTTCGCTATAGGAATCAATGGGGAGAGCCAGCTGAAAAAAAACCTAACACCTGTAAAAAAGCAGCGTAAAGCTCCTAACGCAGCCCCATTGATTCCTATGGGGAAATAAATGTTATGTCTACACCTAACACCCTAACATGAACCCTGAGTCTAAACACACCTAATATTACACTTATTAACCCCTAATCTAACACCCCCAACATCGCTGACACCTACATTATATTATTAACCCCTAATCTGCCGCTCCGGAAACCGCCAACTACATTATACTTATGAACCCCTAATCTGCTGCCCCCAACATCGCCGACACCTACATTATATTTATTAACCCCTAATCTGCCGCCCCCAATGTCGCCGCAACCTACCTACATTTATTAACCCTTAATCTGCCGCCCCCAACTTCGCCAACACTATATTAAAGTTATTAACCCCTAAAACTAAGTCTAACCCTACCCCCCTAACTTAAATATAATTTAAATAAATATTATTATCATTACCTAAATTATTCCTATTTAAAACTAAATACTTACCTATAAAATAAACCCTGAGCTAGCTACAATATAACTAATAGTTACATTGTAGCTATAGTAGGGTTTATTTTTATTTTACAGGCAACTTTGTATTTATTTTAACTAGGTACAATAGTTATTAAATAGTTATTAACTATTTAATAGATACCTAGTTAAAATAAAGACAAATTTACCTGTAAAATAAAACCTAACCTAAGTTACAATTACACCTAACACTACACTAATTAAATTAATTCCCTAAATTAACTACAATTAAATACAATTAAATAAAATTATCTAAAGTACGGAAAAAAACACTAAATTACAGAAAATAATAAAATAATTACAAGTTTTTTAAACTAATTACACCTAATCTAATCCCCCTTATAAAATAAAAAAGCCCCCAAAATAATAAAAAGCCCTACCCTACACTAAATTACAAATAGCCCTTAAAAGGGCCTTTTGAGGGGCATTGCCCCAAAGAAATCAGATCTTTTACCTGTAAAAAAAAGTGCAATACCCCCCCAACATTAAAACCAACCACCCACACAACCAACCCTACTCTAAAACCCAGTGAATCAAAAGAATGCACAAGCACCAAGGTAATTCCCACCTGTGGGTATGCAACAAACCATTTGCAGGTGTGCTAGCTATTAGACCTGCACCATGGTCCAAAGTATACAGTTCAAAGGAGTGATATAGCCGCACCACCAACTGTATTTAAAACATTATTGCTTTATTGTGCCAATTAAAACAGACAACGTTTCGGACCCATGTCCTTATTCATGTCTAACATAAAACATTAAAATCAAACCTTAAATAGTCTGAAGCGCCGCCTACCACACCTGGTTTCACCTGTGTTAACCTTTAGTTATCCTTTCCTGAACTCAATGCCATCTAGTGGCCAATTTCTGAATTTTTCAAAATACATTCAAGGTGACCTTCAACAAAGAATATATAAAGAAGTTAGTCAAATAAATTTCTCTATATCTTTACATTTTTAACATCAAGTTCTTGAACAAAATACATTTTGTTGTTAGGTGTATAGTTAATAATATTAACTGGCATATACTCAAATTTTCAAAATACATTCAAGGTGACCTTCAACAAAGGATATATAGAGAAGTTAGTCAAATACATTTCTTTGTATCTTTGTATTTTTAACATCCAATCCTTGAACAAAAGACACCTGATTTCACCTGTGTTAGCCTTTAGTTATCCTTTCCTGAACTCAATGCCATCTAGTGGCCAATTTCTGAATTTCTCAAAATATATTCAAGATGACCTTCAACAAAGGATATATAAAGAAGTTAGTCAAATAAATTTCTCTATATCTTTGCATTTTTAACATCAAGTTCTTGAACAAAAAACATTTGTTGTTAGGTGTATAATTATTAATATTAACTGGCATATACCCAAATTTTCAAAATACATTCAAGGTGATCTTCAACAATGGATATATAGAGAAGTTAGTCAAATAAATTTCTTTGTATCTTTGCATTTTTAACATCCAATCCTTGAACAAAAGACATTTTGTTGTTAAGTGTATAGTTGTTAATATTCACTGGCATATACTCCAATCCATTTCCCTGTTCATTCCATTAGGGGTCATAGTCCCTAACTCATGAATCCAGTACAATTCCCTGTACTTTAACATCTTTGTTCTATTCCCACCCCTCCTAGGTATTTTTATATGTTCAAGTACCTGGAATCTGAGCTGATTAATTTGATGTCCGGCCATAATAAAATGGTTGGACACAGGAGCATCTAATTTACCTGTCCTGATATTGCTTTTATGTTGGTTAATGTGCTCCCTTACCCTTCTGGGTGGTCTCGCCAACGTACCCCAAACCACATGGACACTTAATTAGGTATATCACAAACTTAGAATTACAGGTATAATAATCCATCAACCTATATTTTTTACCTGTAGAGGGGTGAGTAAAGGTTGGGCCTTTGATGACATTATTGCAATTCTGGCAGTTGAGACATGGAAAACATCCCAAGTTCTTATCCCCAATGTGCCCCTGATTTATATTTCTCTTTGGGCCCACATCAGCTTTAACTAATGTGTCTTTAAGGTTTTTACCCCTTCTAAATGCAGTCATGGGGGGACTAGAAAACTCTTTTACATGTGGATTTGAGATCTGTAAATTATGCCAATGTTTTCTTAATACTTTCTGTATTTGATTGCTCCAATGGGAGTATTCATTAACAAAGATCATTTTTGTATTATTTTTATTACTTCTTATCCTCTCTTTGAGTAAATCGGTCCTAGGGGTCTGTAATGCATCCCTAATTCCCTGCTGAATTAAATCTGTCGGATATCCTCTCTGAGGTGTTTACCCATTTCTGATAGCCTTTCTTTTACTAGATTTTCATCAGAGACAATCCGTCTCACGCATGAATTGGCTCCTGGGTAAACTCTTCAACAGTGCAGGAGGGTGTGCACTATTAAAGTGCAGCACATTGTTATAGTCTGTTTGTTTTTTGTAAAGATCCACAGCTAGCAAACCCTCTTGTTTATAAATAGAGGTATCAAGAAAATCAATTCTCTCCTCACTAACAGTCAATTTAAATTTTATATGCTGTGTAGCACAATTCAGATCATTAACAAATTGTTCCAGGGTTTCAATGTCGCCCAACCAAATGCCAAAGATATCATCTATATACCGCCACCAGGTGTCGCCATATAGATGAAACAACTGATGACTGTAGACAAAATACTCTTCAAATGTGTTCATGTATATATTTGCATAGGTTGGGGCGACATTGGAACCCATGGCAGTACCCTGTAATTGCAGATAGAAATTATCCTGAAATAGGAAGAAATTGCACCTTAATATAATGTTCAAAAGATCCAAAACAAAAGTTCGTTGTTCCTTACTTATATTTATATCTTGTGTTAAACACCTATTTACTGCACCCATGCCTGCCTCATGGGATTGAGGTGTAAAGGCTTGTTACATCAAGACTAAATAGTATACTCTTGTTGTTATCTAGAGTTACATTTTGTACTTTGTTAATAAAATCCCCTGTATCTTTAATATAGGAGGTGGAGTATATATAGGCTCTAAGGACTCTATCTAGATATATGGATGCTTTAGACAGTGTAGAGCCCACCCCTGCGACTATTGGGCGGCCTGGAGGTCTTTCCAAATTTTTATGGACTTTAGGGAGTGTATATAGGACAGGTATAATGTCCTCTGTATCCAAAATAAATTTCACCGTTTTGTTGTCAATCACCCCAATTTTTTGAGCTCTTGTTACACACACTTCCAGCTCCTTCTTTACTTTGTAAACTGGATTCATTGACAACAATTGATAAACTTCCCCATCTGCCAATTGATCCATAATTTCCTGTATATAGTAATCCTTCTCCAGAATTACCAAGGCACCACCCTTATCAGCCTCTTTAAAAATGAGTTTGGTATTCTCTCTCAGGCTCTTAAGATTACTCCTATCTTCCCTATTAAAGTTATGAATTCCATATAAATGTTTGGAATAATTATTTTCTATGTTTCTGCATAGATTTTCAATGTCATGTTCCACTAATTGCATGTAGGTGTTAATACCTGAGTTCACTGTTTGTGGCATGAAATTACTTTTATTATGCAAACCCAGTGATTTTAACCCAAACCTATTACATACATTGTCCTTACAGACAGCCCAATCTGAATTATCCACATTTACCTCTGAAAAATGACATTTCAATTTAAGGGATCTAAAAAAACGCTGTAAATCATTTTTTAGTGCAAAAATATTAAGTCTCTGTTGGACTGGACAAAATGAAAGTCCCTTAGAGAGAGTTCTATGTTCATCTTGTCTCAGAGGGTGGGTACTCAAATTGAGCACTACTGACCGTGTTTTCTGCATGTCATCACACAATAGGTGCTCCGGCCTCCACCTCTCTGGCCCCTCTGTCCTTTCTGGCGGTTCCTGGTTCCTCCACCGCCTCTGATGTCTCCTGCCGCCCGTCTGCATCCCAGCCTCTGTCCGGATTGGAGTCCCCCGACCCTGAATCAGACGTTTGGCTCCAGGAGCCTGCATAATTGCTCCTAGCATCACGGCGTCTGTAACCGGAAGTGAATCCTCATGCACTTCCGGTCCGTCCACCAAGTCCCCGGGGTACGTTGGCGAGACCACCCAGAAGGGTACGGGAGCACATTAACCAACATAAAAGCAATATCAGGACAGGTAAATTAGATGCTCCTATGTCCAACCATTTTATTATGGCCGGACATCAAATTAATCAGCTCAGATTCCAGGTACTTGAACATATAAAAATACCTAGGAGGGGTGGGAATAGAACAAAGATGTTAAAGTACAGGGAATTGTACTGGATTCATGAGTTAGGGACTATGACCCCTAATGGAATGAACAGGGAAATGGATTGGAGTATATGCCAGTGAATATTAATAACTATACACTTAACAACATAATGTCTTTTGTTCAAGGATTGGATGTTAAAAATGCTAAGATACAAAGAAATGTATTTGACTAACTAGTCTATATATCCTTTGTTGAAGATCACCTTGAATGTATTTTGAAAATTTGGGTATATGCCAGTTAATTAATAATTATTCACCTAACAACAAAATGTTTTTTGTTCAAGAACTTGATGTTAAAAATGCAAAGATATAGAGAAATTTATTTGACTAACTTCTTTATATATCCTTTGTTGAAGGTCACCTTGAATGTATTTTGAGAAATTCAGAAATTGGCCACTAGATGGCATTGGGTTCAGGAAAGGATAACTAAAGGTTAACACAGGTGAAATCAGGTGTCTTTTGTTCAAGGATTGGATGTTAAAAATGTAAAGATACAGAGAAATGTATTTGACTAACTTCTCTATATATCCTTTGTTGAAGGTCACCTTGAATGTATTTTGAAAATTTGAGTATATGCCAGTTGAGATTAATAACTATACACCTAACAACAAAATGTCTTTTGTTCAGGAACTTGATGTTAAAAATTTAAAGATATAGAGAAATTTATTTGACTAACTTCTTTATATATTCTTTATTGAAGGTCACCTTGAATGTATTTTGAAAAATTCAGAAATTGGCCACTAGATGGCATTGAGTTCAGGAAAGGATAACTAAAGGTTAGCACAGGTGAAACCAGGTGTGGTAGGCGGAGCTTCAGCCTATTTAAGGTTTGATTTTAATGTTTTATGTTAGACATGAATAAGGACATGGGTCCAAAACGTTGTCTGTTTTAATCTGCACAATAAAGCAATAATGTTTTAAATACAGTTGGTGGTGCGGCTATATCACTCCTTTGAACTACTCTAAAACCCACCCAATCCCCCCTTAATAAAACCTAACACTAACCCCTTGAAGATCACCCTACCTTGAGAAGTCTTCACCCAACCAGGCCGAAAACCTCAACGAAGCGGGGCGAAGTGGTCCTCCAGATGGCAGAAGTCTTCATCCAGAAGATGTCCTCCAGATGGGAAGAAGTCTTCAACCAGACAGCATCTTCTATCTTCAATTCATCCGACGTGGAGCATCCTCTTCTTTCGACGTCAACTGTAGAATAAAGGTTCCTTTAAATGACGTCATCCAAGATGGTGTCCCTTCAATTCCGATTGGCTGATAGAATTCTATCAGCCAATCGGAATTAAGGTAGGAAAAATCCTATTGGCTGATGCAATCAGCCAATAGGATTGAGCTTGCATTCTATTGGCTGTTCCAATCAGCCAATAGAATGCGAGCTCAATCATATTGGCTGATTGGATCAGCCAATAGGATTGAAGTTCAATTCTATAGGCTGATTGCATCAGCCAATAGGATTTTTCCTACCTTAATTCCGATTGGCTGATAAAATTCTATCAGCCAATCGGAATTGAAGGGACACCATCTTGGATGACGTTATTTAAAGGAACCTTCATTCTACAGTCGACGTCGAAAGAAGAGGATGCTCCGCATCAGATGTCTTGAAGATGGACCCCTCCGCGCCGGATAGATGAAGATAGAAGATGCCGTCTGGATGAAGACTTCTGCCCATCTGGAGGACCTCTTCTTCCCAGCTTGGATGAAGACTTCTGCCCGTCTGGAGGACCACTTCGCCCGGCTTCGTTGAGGACTTCGGCCTGGTTGGGCGAAGACTTCTCAAGGTAGGGTGATCTTCAAGGGGTTAGTGTTAGGTTTTATTAAGGGGGGATTGGGTGGGTCTTAGAGTAGTGTTGGGTGTGTGGGTGGTGGGTTTTAATGTTGGGGGTATTGTACTTTTTTTACAGGTAAAAGAGCTGATTACTTTGGGGCAATGCCCCGCAAAAGGCCCTTAAGGGCTATTTGTAATTTAGTATAGGGTAGGACTTTTTATTATTTTGGGGGCTTTTTTATTTTATTAGGGGGATTAGATTAGGTGTAATTAGTTTAAAAAACTTGTAATTATTTTATTATATTCCGTAATTTAGTGGGGGGGGGCGGGTTCTTCGAACTTTAGATAATTTTATTTAATTGTATTTAATTGTATTTCATTTAGGTAATTAATTTAATTGTAGTGTAGTGTTAGGTGTAATTGTAATTTAGGTTAGGTTTTATTTTACAGGTAAATTTGTCTTTATTTTAACTAGGTAGTTATTAAATAGTTAATAACTATTTAATAACTATTGTACCTAGTTAAAATAAATACAAAGTTGCCTGTAAAATAAAAATAAACCATAAGATAGATACAATGTAACTAATAGTTATATTGTAGCTAGCTTAGGGTTTATTTTATAGGTAAGTATTTAGTTTTAAACAGGAATAATTTAGTTAATTGTAGTAATTTTATTTAGATTTATTTAAATTATATTTAAGTTAGAGGGGTGTTAGGGTTAGGGTTAGACTTAGATTTAGGGATTAATACATTTAATATAGTTGCGGCGACGTTGGGGTGGCAGATTAGGGGTTAATAAATGTAGGTAGGTGTTGGCGATGTTAGGGACTGCAGATTAGGGGTTAATAAAATTTAAATAGTGTTTGCGATGCGGGAGTGCAGCGGTTTAGGGGTTAATATATATTTTTATAGTGGCGGTGATGTCCGGTTCGGCAGATTAGGGGTTAAATATTTTATTTTAGTGTTTGCAATGTGGGGGGGCCTCGGTTTAGGGGTTAATATGTAGTTTATGGGTGTTAGTGTACTTTTTAGCACTTTAGCTAAGAGTTTTATACTACGGCGTTAGCCCATAAAACTCTTAACTACTGACTTTAAAATGTTGTACCAGGCTTGACAGGAGAGGGTCTACCACTCACTTTTTTGAAGACTCGTAATACCGGCGTTAGGTAAATCCCATTGAAAAAATAGGATACGCAATTGACGTAAGTGTATTTGCGATATTTTCGAGTCTGGCCAAAAAAGTGAGCGGTACACCTGTCATTTCAAGACTCGTAATACCAGCGGGCGTTAAAAAGCAGCGTTGGGACCTCTTAACGCTGCTTTTTAAGGCTAACGCAAAACTCGTAATCTAGGCGACTGTTTGCTCTTCCCCCAAAAATAAATAAAAACATTTTTTTCTGTATACAAAATTTCATAAAGGTTGGTGCAGTGATTCAAACTATTCAAAGTTACAATCACCTGTAAAATAGGGGTTAACAATATTTTGCGTGAAATTTGAGATGGAACTAGAAACAGCTATTACTTATTTATTTAGTTATATTCCTGAACTATTTATGTCTGGTTCTGTATTGTTGTAATGTGTTCTTCATACAAGTTTGTCAATGTCTGCTGTAAGAAGTTAATTCTTCATCACTTACTGGCATTTGGCACAGTTTGAACCCCTCTCCCCTTCTGTAAATTCAGCTTTATCTCCAGTTCCATTATAAGAAATTTTTCAGCTATTTATAAACAAAATCACCATTTAGCAACCTGTGTAGATAATTATATGTTATTCCCTTCCAAAGAAACAGATATGTCAAATGAACTTTTTTTAACCTTCCTAGATTCAAGTGAAGAGGCAAATAGCCAATATTTCTACATGATTGTGCAACCTTTTATTGTTGAAGAAATGTTACAATTTTAAAAGTATGTACTCACAAGGCCTAGTGAAAGGCTTTTTTCTTGCCTGAGATTTGTGTATCTTGTTTTAATGATGTTTGTAATAATTGTTTGATACACTATTACTAATTACATCAAAAGCTATATTATTTAGTAAATAGCATTTTTATTTACGTACACACAGCAGACACACTTTTGTGTACAAGCGAAACACAACAAATGTTAACCAAAGGACTTTGGATTTTGCACCCATGTTAGCTTTTACTCCCCATAGACTTCAATAGAGCACGCTGTTAAAAAAAATGTTATCGTTCACGCGCTAACCCTACACCATATTAAACCCACAGTGCTAGCCCTGACAGGTGTTATTAATATTTCCCATTCCAATGTTCTTCACATACAGGACAATGTAATTTTTATTTCAAATAGATATTTCTTTATATAACTATATACAGTATGTCCATACCTCTATATGTATATATATATATATATATATATATATATATATATATATAGGTATAGATATATATTTTACATTATATCTATATATATATATATATATTTAAACTATATTTAAAAATAAAAAGAACACTTCTATGTGAAGAACATTGGAATATAAAATATTCATAATGCACTTTTGCACTGTGAGTCTAATGTGGTGTCGGGTTAGCACACATGAAGAATTAGTAACAATAGTTATTAAATAGTTATTGAACAGTTAATTTATTTAATTGTAGTGTAGTGTTAGGTGTTATTTTAACTTAGGTTTGGTTTTAGTTTACATGTACTTTTGTATTTATTTTAGCTAGGTAGTTATTAAATAGTTAATAACTATTTAATAACTATTTTACCTAGTTAAAATAAATACAAACTTGCCTATAAAATAAAAATAAACCCTAAGATAGCTACAATGTTACTATTAGTTATATTGTAGCTAGCTTAGGGTTTATTTTATAGGTAAGTATTTAGTTTTAAATAGGAATAATGTAGTTAATGATAGGAATTTTATTTAGACATTTAAATTATATTTAAATTAGGGGGTGTTATGGTTAGGGTTAGACTTAGGTTAAGGGGTTAATACATAATATGTTTATTTTAGTGGTGGCGACGTTGGGGGCGGCAGATTAGGGGTTAATAAGTGTACGTTGGTGGTGGCGACATTGGGGGCGGCAGATTAGGGGTTAATAAATATAATGTAGGTGGCTGCGATGTTGGCAGCAGTAGATTAGGGGTTCATATTTATAATGTAGGTGGCGGCAGTGTCCGGAGCGGCAGATTAGGGGTTAATAAGAATAATGTAGGTGTCGGAGATGTCAGGGGCAGCAGATTAGGGGTTAATAAGTGTAAGATTAGGGGTGTTTAGACTCGGGGTTCATGTTAGGGTGTTAGGTGTAGACATACATTTTATTTCCCCATAGGAACCAATGGGGCTGCATTACTGAGCTTTACGCTGCTTTCCCCGTTGATTCCTATGGGGAAATTGTGCACGAGCACGTACGGCCAGGTCGCCACTGACTTAAGCAGCGCTGGTATTGGAGTGCGGTAATGAGCAAAATTTTGCTCAACGCTCATTTCTTGTCTTTTAACGCCGAGTTTGTAAAAACCCGTAATACCAGCGCTGCAGGTAAATGAGCGGTGAGATTAGCACCGCATAGCCTCTAACACAAAACTCGTAATCTAGCCGTATAATAATTTTTAATAATTATTATGATTTTGTTTTAATATTTTATATTTAATATTTACCTAACAACTATTGTACCTAGTTAAAATAAATACAAACTTGCCTGTAAAATAAAAATAAACCCTAAGCTAGCTACAATGTAACTATTAGTTATATTGTAGCTATCTTAGGGTTTATTTTATAGGTAAGTATTTAGTTTTAAATAGGAATAATGTAGTTAATGATAGTAATTTTTTTTAGATTTATTGTAATTATATTTAAGTTAGCGGGTCTTAGGGTTAGGAGTTAATACATTTAGTATAGTGGCGGCGACGTTGGGGGCGGCAGATTAAGTATTAACAAATGTAGGTCGGTGGCGGCGACGTTAGGGATGGCAGATTAGGGGTTAATAATATTTAACTAATGTTTGCGAGGCGGGAGTGCGGCGGTTTAGGTGTTAATATGCTTATTATAGTTTTGACGACGTTGTGGGCAGCAGATTAGATGCTAATAAGTGTAGGTAGGTTGCAGCGTCATTGGGGCGGCAGATTAGGGGTTAATAAGTATAATGTAGGTGTCGGCAATGTCGGGGACGGCAGATTAGGGGTTAGGGGTTCATAAAGATAATGTAGGTGGCGGAGTTGTCCGGAGCGGCAGATTTGGGGTTAAAAATTTAATTTTAGTGTTTGCGATGCGGGTGGCCCTTGGTTTAGGGGTTAATAGGTAGTTTATGGGTGTTAGTGTGCTTTTTAGCATTTTAGTTATGAGTTTTATGTTACGGCGTTGTACCATAAAACTCTTAACTACTGACTTTTAAATGCGTTAGGACTCTTGATGGGGTAGGGTGTACCGCTCACTTTTTGGCCTCCCAGGATGGAAGTCCCATAGAAAAAATACTTTACGATATTTACGTGTTGTTTTGCAGTAAGGCCAAAGAAGTGTGCGGTGCCCCTAAACCTTCAAGACTCGTAATAGCAGCGGGCATAAAAAAGCAGCGTTAGGACCTCTTAACGCTGCTTTTCTACCTTAACGCACAACTCGTAATCTAGTCGATAGTTACTTAAAATGTACATATATATTTTCAAATTGTTTTTATGAATATTTTATTCCAAGTGCAAATAGATTACTTTCAACTTGAGCGATGTTAACGCACAACAGCTCTAATATTATTTTTTAGCTCGACTTGCAAACTAGCCCTATATTTACTAAGATCAGTTTATGAACCTTTAAATAATTTTCAGCTAGATTACGAGTTTTGTGTAATGAGGGGTGCGGTGTTAACTTGCATGTTATTGTAACCGCTCACTTTCCTGCAGTGCTGGTATTACAGGTTTTTCTCCCCGGCATTAACCCCTTAATGACCAAGGACGTGCAGGGTACGTCCTCAAAAAAAAGGCAGTTAACGCCTGAGAACGTGCCCTGCACGTCCTCGGTCTGGAAAGCAGCTGGAAGCGACCCTGATCACTTCCAGCTGCTTTCCGGCTATTGCAGGATGCCTCGATATTGAGGCATCCTGCAATAACATTTTTCAGCCATCCGGTGCAGAGAGAGCCACTCTGTGGCCCTCTCTGCACTGGAGATCGGTGGCTCTGTTCGTTGGTGGGTGGGAGCCGGCATGGGAGGCGGGTGGCGGCCATCGATGGCCCTTCTGATCTGGAGGGGGGGCGGGATCGTGGGCGGGGATGCCCGGGGGCGCGCACGTGCACGGGGGGGCGGGCGCGTGCACGGGGAGGGAGCGGGTGGGAACCGCTACACTACAGAAAAAAAGTGTTGAAAAATGAAAAAAAGGCTTGAAAAATAAACAAATAATTTTTAAAACAAACACATCAGTTAGGTGGTGGGGGTTGGTCTGTGGGGGGGGCGGGGAAGCTACACTACAGAAAAAAGGGCCAAAAAATAAAAAATAAACATATTTTTTTTGCAAACTGGGTACTGGCAGATAGCTGCCAGTACCCAAGATGGCCCCCAATAAGGCAGAGGGGGAGGGTTAGAGAGAGGTTTTGGGGGGATCAGGGAGGTTGGGGGCTAAGGGGGGATCCTACACAGTAGCATATGTAAATATGCTAAAAAAATTTTTTTTTTTTTTTTTTTTAAAAACCCTTTTATTTTAGTACTGGCAGACTTTATGCCAGTACTTAAGATGGCGGGGACAATTGTGGGGTGGGGGAGGGAAGGGAGCTGTTTGGGAGGGATCAGGGGGGATGGGATGTCAGGTGGAAGGCTGATCTCTACACTAAAGCTAAAATTAACCCTGCATGCTCCTTACAAACTCCCTAATTAACCCCTTCACTGCTAGCCATAATACACGTGTGAGGCGGAGCAGCATTTAGCGGCCTTCTAATTACCAGAAAGCAACGCCAAAGTCATATATGTCTGCTATTTCTGAACAAAGGGGATCCCAGAGAAGCATTTACAACCATTTGTGCCATAATTGCACAAGCTGTTTGTAAATAATTTCAGTGAGAAACCTAAAATTGTGAAAAATTTAACGTTTTTTTTAATTTGATCGCATTTGGCGGCGAAATGGTAGCATGAAATATACCAAAATAGGCCTAGATCAATACTTGGGGTTGTCTACTACACTACACTAATGCTAAAATTAACCCTACAAGCTCCCTAAAAGCTCCCTAATTAACCCCTTAACTGCTGGGCATAATACACGTGTGGTGCGCAGTGGCATTTAGCGGCCTTCTAATTACCAAAAAGCAAAGCCAAAGCCATATATGTCTGCTATTTCTGAACAAAGGGGATCCCAGAGAAGAATTTACAACCATTTATGCCATAATTGCACAAGCTGTTTGTAAATAATTTCAGTGAGAAACCAAAACTTTGTTAAAAAATTTGTGAAAAAGTGAACAATTTTTTTTATTTGATCGCATTTGGCGGTGAAATGGTGGTATGAAATATACCAAAATTGGCCTAGATCAATACTTTGGGCTGTCTACTAAAAAAAATATATACATGTCAAGGGATATTCAGGGATTCCTGACAGCTATCAGTGTCCCAATGTAACTAGCGCTAATTTTGAAAAAAAGTGGTTTGGAAATAGCAAAGTGCTACTTGTACTTATTGCCCTATAACTTGCAAAAAAAGCAAAGAACATGTAAACATTGGGTATTTATAAACTAGGGACAAAATTTAGAAACTATTTAGCATGGGTGTTTTTTGGTGGTTGTAGATATGTAACAGATTTTGGGGGTCAAAGTTAGAAAAAGTGTGTTTTTTTCAATTTTTCCTCAGATTTTATAAAAATTTTTATAGTAAATTATAAGATATTATGAAAATAATGGTATCTTTAGAAAGTCCATTTAATGGCAAGAAAAACGATATATAATATGTGTGGGTACGGTAAATGAGTAAGAGGAAAATTACAGCTAAACACAAACACAGCAAAAATTTAAAAATAGCCTTGGTCCCAAACGGACAGAAAATGGAAAAGTGTTGTGGTCATTAAGGGGTTAAAAGGCAAGAAGTGAGAGTAGAGCAAACTTGTGCTCCATACCGCACTCCAATACCAGCGCTGCTTAAGTGAGCGGTGAGCTGGTTATACGTGCTCGTGCACGATTTCCCCATAGACATCAATGGGGAGAGCCGGCTGAGAAAAAGTCTAACACCTGCAAAAAAGCAGTGTAAAACTCAGTAACGCAGCCCCATTGATTCCTATGAAGAAACTATATTTATGTTTACACCTAACACCCTAACATGAACCCCGAGTCTAAACACCACTAATCTTACACTTATTAACCCCTAATCTGCCGCCCCTGACATCGCCAACACCTACATTATACTTATTAACCCCTAATCTGCCGCTCCGGACATCGCCACCACCTACATTATATTTATTAACCCCTAATCTGCTGCCCCAACATCGCCGACACCTACATTATATTTATTAACCCCTAATCTGCTGCCCCTAACATTGCCGCAACCTACCTACATTTAATAACCCCTAAACTGCCGCCCACAACATTACCGCCACGATTCTAAATTTATTAACCCCTAAACCTAAGTCTAACCCTAACACCCCCTAACTTAAATATAATTTAAATAAATCTAAATAAAATTAATATCATTAACTAAATTATTCCTATTTAAAACTAAATACTTACCTATAAAATAAACCCTAACGGCTAGATTTAGAGTTCTGCGGCCAAAGGGGTGCGTTAGCTACGCATGCTTTTTTTTCCCCGCACCTTTTAAATACCGCTGGTATTTAGAGTTCACAGAAGGGCTGCGTTAGGCTCCAAAAAAGGGAGCGTAGAGCATATTTACCGCCACTGCAACTCTAAATACCAGCGTTGCTTACGGACGCGGCCAGCTTCAAAAACGTGCTCGTGCACGATTCCCCCATAGAAAACAATGGGGCTGTTTGAGCTGGAAAAAAAACCTAACACCTTCAAAAAAGCAGCGTTCAGCTCCTAACGCAGCCCCATTGTTTCCTATGGGGAAACACTTCCTAAGTCTGCACCTAACACCCTAACATGTACCCCGAGTCTAAACACCCCCTAACCTTACACTTATTAACCCCTAATCTTCCGCCCGCTGACCCCTGCATATTATTATTAAGCCCTAATCTGCCGCTCCGTACACCGCCGCAACCTACATTATACCTATGTACCCCTAATCTGCTGCCCCTAACACCGCCGACCCCTATATTATATTTATTAACACCTAATCTGCCGCCCCCGCTATCGCTGACCCCTGCATATTATTATTAACCCCTAATCTGCCGCTCCGTACACCGCCGCAACCTACATTATACCTATGTACCCCTAATCTGCTGCCCCTAACACCGCCGACCCCTATATTATATTTATTAACCCCTAATCTGCCTCCCCCAACGTCGCCTCCACCTACCTACAATAATTAACCCCTAATCTGCCGACCGGATCTCACCGCTACTCTAATAAATGTATGAACCCCTAAAGCTAAGTCTAACCCTAACACTAACACCCCCCTAAGTTAAATATAATTTTTATCTAACGAAATAAATTAACACTACACTATCAATAAATTAATTAAATACAATACCTACAAATAAATACAATTAAATAAACTAACTAAAGTACAAAAAATAAAAAAGAACTAAGTTACAAAAAATAAAAAAATATTTACAAACATTAGAAAAATATTACAACAATGTTAAACTAATTACACCTACTCTAAGCCCCCTAATAAAATAAGAAAGACCCCCAAAATAAAAAAATGCCCTACCCTATTCTAAATTTAAAATAGAAAAGCTCTTTTACCTTACCAGCCCTGAAAAGGTCCCTTTGCGGGGCATGCCCAAAGAATTCAGCTCTTTTGCCTGTAAAAAAAAACCATACAATACCCCCCACCCAACATTACAACCCACCACCCACATACCCCTAATCTAACCCAAATCCCCTTAAATAAACCTAAACTAAGCCCCTGAAGATCTTCCTACCTTATCTTCACCACGCCGGGTTCACCGATCGATCCAGAAGAGCCTCCGATGTCTTGATCCAAGCCCAAGCGGGGGGCTGAAGATGTCCATGATCCGGCTGAAGTCTTCATCCAAGCGGGAGCTGAAGAGGTCCATGAACCGACTGAAGTCTTCTATCAAGCGACAATCTTCAATCTTCTTTCTTCCGGATCCATGTAGTTCATCCCGCCGACGCGGAACATCCATCCATCCACGACTTCCTGACGAATGACGGTTCCTTTAAGGGATGTCATCCAAGATGGCGTCCCTCGAATTCCGATTGGCTGATAGGATTCTATCAGCCAATCGGAATTAAGGTAGGAAAATTTTGATTGGCTGATGGAATCATCCAATCAGAATCAAGTTCAATCCGATTGGCTGATCCGATCAGCCAATCAGATTGAGCTCGCATTCTATTGGCTGTTCTGATCAGCCAATAGAATGCGAGCTCAATCTGATTGGCTGATCGGATCAGCCAATCAGATTGAACTTGATTCTGATTGGCTGATTCCATCAGCCAATCATAATTTTCTTACCTTAATTCCGATTGGCTGATAGAATCCTATCAGCCAATCGGAATTCGAGGGACGCCATCTTGGATGATGTCCCTTAAAGGAACCGTCATTCGTCGGGAAGTTGTCGGTGAAGATGGATGTTCCGCGTTGGCGGGATGACCATGGATCCGGAAGAAGGAAGATTGAAGATGCCGCTTGATAGAAGACTTCAGCCCGATCATGGACCTCTTCAGCTCCCGCTTGGATGAAGACTTCAGCCCGATCATGGACCTCTTCAGCTCCCGCTTGGATGAAGACTTCAGTCGGATCATGGACATCTTCAGCCCCCCGCTTGGGCTTGGATCAAGACATCGGAGGAGCTCTTCTGGATCGATCGGTGAACCCGGCGTGGTGAAGATAAGGTAGGGAGATCTTCAGGGCTTAGTGTTAGGTTTATTTAAGGGGGGTGTGGGTTAGATTAGGGGTATGTGGTGGTGGGTTGTAATGTTGGGGGGGGGATTGTATGTTTTTTTTTTTACAGGCAAAAGAGCTGAATTCTTTGGGGCATGCCCCGCAAAGGACTCTTTTCAGGGCTGGTAAGGTAAAAGAGCTTTTCTATTTCAATTTTAGAATAGGGTAGGGCATTTTTTTATTTTGGGGGTCTTTGTTATTTTATTAGGGGGCTTAGAGTAGGTGTAATTAGTTTAAAATTGTTGTAATATTTATCTAATGTTTGTAAATATTTTTTTATTTTTTGTAACTTAGTTCTTTTTTATTTTTGTCCTTTAGTTTGTTTATTTAATTGTATTTATTTGTAGGTATTGTATTTAATTAATTTATTGATAGTGTAGTCTTAGGTTTAATTGTAACTTAGGTTAGGATTTATTTTACAGGTAATTTTGTAATTATTTTAACTAGGTAGCTATTAAATAGTTATTAACTATTTAATAGCTATTGTACCTGGTTAAAATAAATACAAAGTTGCCTGTAAAATAAATATTAATCCTAAAATAGCTACAATATAATTATAATTTATATTGTAGCTATATTAGGATTTATTTTACAGGTAAGTATTTAGCTTTAAATAGGAATAATTAATTTAATAAGAGATTTAAATAATTTATTTTGTTAGATAAAAATTATATTTAACTTAGGGGGGTGTTAGGGTTAAGGTTAGAATTAGCTTTAGGGGTTAAAAAATGTATTAGAGTAGCGGTGAGCTCCGGTCGGCAGATTAGGGGTAAATGCTTCAAGTTAGGTGTCTGCGATCTTAGGGAGGGCAGATTAGGGGTTAATACTATTTATTATAGGGTTATTGAGGCGGGAGTGAGGCGGATTAGGGGTTAATACATTTATTATAGTAGCGGTGCGGTCCGGTCGGCAGATTAGGGGTTAATAAGTGTAGGCAGCTGGCGGCGACGTTGGGGGGGGGCAGATTAGGGGTTAATAAATATTATGTAGGGGTCGGCGGTATTATGGGCAGCAGATTAGGGGTACATAGGGATAACGTAGGTAGCAGCGGTTTACGGAGCGGCAGATTAGGGGTTAAAAAATTTTAATAGAGTGGCGGCGGATGTGGGGGGGCCTTGGTTTAGGGGTACATAGGTAGTTTATGGGTGTTAGTGTACTTTAGAGCACAGTAGTTAAGAGCTTTATAAACCGACGTTAGCCCAGAAAGCTCTTAACTACTGACTTTTTTCTGCGGTTGGAGTTTTGTCGTTAGATTTCTAACGCTCACTTCAGCCACGACTCTAAATACCGGCGTTAGAAAGATCCCATTGAAAAGATAGGATACGCAATTGACGTAAGGGGATCTGCGGTATGGAAAAGTCGCGGCTGGAAAGTGAGCGTTAGACCCTTTCCTTACTGACTCTAAATACCAGCGGTAGCCCAAAACCAGCATTAGGAGCCTCTAACGCTGGTTTTCACGGCTACCGCCAAACTCTAAATCTAGCTGCAAGTTAGCTACAATATAACTAATAGTTACATTGGATCTAGCTTAGGGTTTATTTTTATTTTACAGGCAAGTTTGTATTTATTTTAACTAAAGTTATTAACTATTTCCTAACTACCTAGCTAAAATAATACAAATTGACCTGTAAAATAAAACCTAACCTAAGTTACACTAACACCTAACACTACACTACAATTAAATAACTTACCTAAATTAAATACAATTAAATACATTAAATACAATTAGCTAAATTACAAAAAAACAACACTAAATTACAGAAAATAATAAACAAATTACAAGATATTTAAACTAATTACACCTAATCTAATAGTCCTATCAAAATAAAAAAGCTCCCCATTTCCCTATAAAAGGGCATTTGAATGGGCATTGCCCTTAAAAGGGCATTTAGCTCTATTGCTGCCAAAAGCCCTAACCTAAAAAAAAAACCCACCCAATACACCCTTAAAAAATCCTAACACTAACCCCCGAAGATTCACTTACTGGGAGAAGTCTTCATCCAAGCGGCAAGATGTCCTCAATCAAGTCGGCAGAAGTGATCCTCCAGACAGGCAGAAGTCTTCATCCAGATGGCATCTTCTATCTTCATACTTCCAACGTGGAGCGGCTCCATCTTCAAGACATCCGGCTTAGAGCATCCTCTTCAATCAATCCAAGATGGCGTCCCTTAGATTCTGATTGGCTGATAGAATTCTATCAGCCAATCGGAATTAAGGTAGAAAAAATCCTATTGGCTGATGCAATCAGCCAATAGGATTGAACTTCAATCCTATTGGCTGATCCAATCAGCCAATAGGATTGAGCTTGCATTCTATTGGCTGATTGGAACAGCTAATAGAATGCCAGCTCATCAGCCAATAGGATTTTTTCTACCTTAATTCCAATTGGCTGATAGAATTCTATTCTATAGAAGTATTTTGGTCTATTCCATCAATACCTGTGCTGAGAAGGCCAGGATTTAGAACACTGTGCATTTGGTTGTCATTAAACCAGCACAAAAATGAGTTGTGAATCCCCTTGTAAATTTAGCACATTTCTGTCACAATTATGATAGATCACTGTTAAAATTAAAATAGAAAAAATACTAAGAGTCTGGAGAAAACTTGAACCTGTGAATTTGAGTCCTGTAGTAATGTGCTGCCTGTTATTGGAAGATACATATATGTGCCATACACCAGTTGTTTCCGCATGTGAAATAAAATATTTTAGCTTCACGCTAGATTGCCCTTTTAACTATATTATAATTCCTATGACAACTGTGCTGTAGTCTTATATATATATATGAACATTATCTAAAAAGAAAATGAAAAGGCGCATCCTTGTGCAGATCTATGCTATGGTGATATGAGCCAACTCACTTCATAATGTGTACAAAGTACTCCCAAAGTTTGCAGCACTCCGTTGTGCTGACAGAAGCAGGCAAAGATCATGCAGTGTCTCTGCTCACTGATTCAAGGCAACTGGAAACTGAGTAATCTTTCTTGGAACACAGCCTGCTTACAGCTGTAACAATTTTCCCAGTCATTCATGGTATTCTGTTTTTCTGTTTCTTGCTTTTCTTGAATAAATGCTTATTCACCTGATAAATTTGTTTGATACTGTATACCTTCTCTATCCTATCGCAATAAAAAGATTTATAAAAAAAACAAAACAAAAAAAACAACAACATTTTTTCCCACAGCTGTTAGCAGACTGTGTTCCAAGGACGATTACTCAGTTTCCAGTTGCCTTGAATCAGTGAGCAGAGACTTTACTTTGCAAGATCTCTAACTGCTTCTATCAGCACAGTGGAGTGCTGCAACCATTGTGAGTATTTTACACATTGGGAAGTGAACTGGCTCATATCACCATAGGGTTGCAAAAGAAGGGTGTATTAAGAAAATTAATTTAACCTAAATAGTTAATCAAATAAGAAGTCATTATTAAAAAGATCTATTGCCATTTGTGTTTTACACAGTATTGGCGCACACATATACACCCTTCTTTTGCACCTCTGATCATTATCAGGCTTAGGGATTGCCTGTTTCTTTATGTGTAGCCCAGATCTTATCTAGCGCGTTTTTTTCATTAATTTCCTTTAATAACTGTCTTAATCATATCACCATAGGGTTGCCACCTCGGCCATGTTTTCCTGCACACTTATGAGTTACAAATGCTGCAGGGTGGAACATGCACTGCGCACCTGGACAGCAAACAAATAGTGACACTGGACAGCACTATTCATGTTCCTCCCTGCACACCCTGCAACATGTGTAACTCATAAGTGTCCAGGAAAACATGGCCAATGTGCCAAGCCTATATCACCAGATTTATAGCATTGATCTGCATAAGGATGCACATTTTCCTTTTAAACTTTATTTTGATCCAACTTTGACTGTGAAGTGGGATAAAAGTGCAGCTCTTTGGTCAAATTGAACAATTCAAGTTTTCACTGCTTATGGGACTCATATATTGCTTTTGAAATGTTTACTTTGCATAGATACATTTATATTTATACTTTATGTAGTATATAGATATTGTTTATACTTTTAGGTTGGTATATTTGGTACATATATTATATCATCATTGGTGTTACTTGTGGCCCCCCTAGGCTTGCAAAATGATTAGTGTTTATTGATTGCGTATACAGAATGAACATTATGTAGCAAGAATGATAATGTCCCTCACAAATTATAAGCAACCCAAGCATATTTTTTTTTTTAGCAGAGCAAACACTAAACAATCTTTATTTTGTTTTCTTTACTTCTATTTGTTGCTCATAAAAAAAAATGATTTAAAAGAACACGAAACACTTTGAGATTGTAATAAAAAAATGAATTATTCATAGTAGAAAAACTGCAATATTTGTTCATTATTTATTTTGTTCCCTTTCCTGTAATTTAACTCTGAAACTGGTGGGTTTTGGGCTTCTGAAAACTGGAAGTGCACACTGCAGACTTCACAAGCTTAACCCTGTTACATATGTTCCTAATGGGGAGGTGGGGAGAGGGACAATCTAGCATAAAATACAAATCATTATTTTTATTGTTTTTCTTCCCATTTTGAAATCCCCAGACTCAATGGCCCAGAAATAACAACAAGCACAATGGTGATTTTGTGGGATTAGTATTACATTACAGGGCGTGTAGTGATGCTAATAGGGGAAATTGACTGATTGTGCTCCAAAACCATAGCGATATGTGTCTATGTCTTTTAAAAGGTTTGAACAGGGGCACTATCTGTATAGTGGGGCTGTGGGGTAGATTTACCAATGTGCGGGCCGACATCGATAAATGCCGACAGCATACACTGTCTGCATTTACCATTGCACAAGCATTTCTAGTGAAATGCTTGTGCAATGCTGCCGTCTGCACATTCGCGGCCAATTCGGAGTGTCAATCAGCCCGATCATATCCGATCCGGCTGATTGCTGTCCACCAACTCAGAGATGGCGGACGAGTTAAGGAGCAGCGGGCTTCTTAACTTACATTTATTCCGGGGTAGATAGCAGCATCCGCTGCTTGGTAAATCTACCCCTGTGTGTTTCTTGGGTTACTGATATGGCAAATGTTTTTAGTGTGAAAGTGCTTAGCATTAGTTTTAAACATGTAATTGACTAAGCAACTACTTTTTGTATTTGTTGGGTGATGTTGCTTCCTTAAAGGGGCATAAACCCCAATTTTTTTCTTTCATAATTCATATAGAACATACAATTTTAAGTAACTTTCCAATTTACTTCTATTATCAATTTTTCTTAGTTTTGAAAAGTGAGAAAGTAAGTTAAGGAGTGAGGCATGGGTGAATGTGTTTATATTCGAATTTGAATGTTAGAACGAATGTTATTGTAGAAATTCGATTTACATTATAGAATGTTGATAAGAACAGATATTCTTAAAAATGGTATTATCGAATGTTATTTATAGTTTTCGAATGTCACTTTCGAATTTGAATGTGACTTTCGTATGTGACATTCAAATTCAAATGTGACATTCAAATTTGAATATTACATCTAAAAAACACAGTTGTAGACTAGAAATACTAATATTACATTTATAAAACACAGTTGTAGACTAGAAATACTATTTCAAATTTGAATGTTATATTTATAAATCACAGTATTAGACTAGAAATACTATTTCGAATTCGAACGTGAGATTCAAATTTGAATTTAGCATTTGAATATTACATTTATTGAACACAGTTGTAGACTAGAAATACTATTTCAAATTCGAAAGTCACATTCGAATATTACATTTCGATATTGAATGAATACATAGCTAAACATTCTTTTATTCAAACGAATATTTTCAAATTTTATTGAAAAATTCAAAAAGGAAAATTCGAAAATAGAATGTTAGAGTGTTATATAAACATTTGAAATTCGATTAAAAAAAACAAATGTATCAAAATTCATTTTAAATTTCGAATTTTAAGAAACATTCGCCCATCCCTAGTGAGCATGTTTCTGCAGCACTATATGGCAGCAGTTTTGCAATAATGTTATACATTAGCAATAGCACTATATGGAAGCATTACTTCCTGTCATGTAGATCTCCAGACACGTGCACACTACCTATCTAGATATCTCTTTATCAAAGAATAACAAGAAAACAAAGCAAGTTTGATAATAGAAGTATATTGGAAACTATTTTTTAAAAATTGTATTCCCTATCTGAATCATGAAAGAAATGTTTTGGGTTTTATGTCCCTTTAAAACTTTTTTGGGGTAGTTGTTAATTAAGTTGAAAAGTGTTGTCTGGGGACTGAACAAGTCTTTTTGATTGTGGAATTGCACTGTAAATTTGTCCTAAAATATCAAGTAAAAGAGGACTAGCATGTGTTAAAGACCATTTTCACCAAATTGATAATGTTTTAATTTCTTCTGATAAGCAACTGAAATTGTATCGTCATTGAAAATGGCTCATCTATGGATGTTAACATGCAGAAGTTATCAAACAATAGATTGTAATCAACTCCTATGTGTTTAACCCGCTTGTTGGTGATTGGCTGCTATTTGCATATACCGATCCAAATTAGCTCACCAGCCATGCCCTGTTTAGGACAATATATTGTGGCTCCTAGCGAGACGTTTAGCTATGTGTTCAGCCTCTATGCAGGGTTAAAACACAAAGGGGCCATTTTATTAAGCCCCGTATTGGCCCCAATGCCTCTGTTTCCGTGCAAGCCTACAGGCTTGCTGGAAACAGGAGTAAAGAAGCAGCAGTCTTAAGACCATTGCTCCTTAACTCGTCCACCTGCTCTGAGATGGCGGACAGCAATCAGCCCGATTTCATACGATCGGGTGATTGACATCCCCTGCCAGCGGCCATTTGGCCGTATGCTGTCCGCATTTATCGATGTGTGGCTGACATGATGACTACAGCAGATCATGTCCGTTCCCACTTTCATAAATCAGCCCTACAGGGCTATATTACAAGTGGAGCGCTGGTATTACCAGTTGAATGTAAAAAAGCTTGCAAGCAAAAGACTCAGCATTTTCTTTTTTCACTTGAGCGCTAACCCGGAGGTAAGCTAGGCCAACTGCTCTATAGTCAAGGGTGCATTAAGAATACTTCAAATAATGATGTTTGCTCAGAAGAAAAAGTATTGCATATTTCGAGGTATTTGACTGGAAAGGGCTTTCTTTGTTGCTTTCTAAGCCTCTATAACAATCTTCATATTTTATTATTAATTGCCCCCTGAAAACCCACACCGATCAACATATTACATAACCCTTTAAAACAATAAGCACATAGCAAGCCCCCTGATCTTCTTCATGAGTAAACTGAGAAATAGAACACAAAACAGACTAGAATAGAGTATATGAGACATGGAGAGTCCAATAATCCATTTTACCAAAATATCATCAAGCAACATATACAGTATATATATCAGAAGGCTACGAGAGTTCTGGAAAAAATAGATACATGGATGATCCCAGTTCATCTAAAAACACATTTTGGCAAACACCCTTTTCTTATTCACTAAAACGTATAGTCCCATGGTGAAACTCATTAGCTACCACTTGAAGTGCATCCCGTGACAGCATTAGGCAATATTTTTTATAATTATAAAATAAAGGGTTACTCCTGTGTGCCAAGGTACTACTATGCTTGCAGACCCAATGGATGTTAGTGAGTAACTACATCTAAATCTTTAGTAAACATAATAGGGATTATACTGATCTCCACAGGGGTCTAACATAAAACCAAGCAACTGTAGCCTTCTAAACACAGTACGTTACCCAAAGTTTCAAAGTAGTAGCTGAAACTTTGAGTCACGTACCTTTTGTGGAGCACTATCATTAGAAATGCAGCTGTTGGGACATGGATATTAAGTGGCTCCAAGGCTCAGAATATGATCTAACGTTTACCAATGTGACATCTTAAGGAGGAAAATAAATATACTGTAACATCAGCTATAACCTAGGTGAGAACAGCCTGCGTTGCTGACAATGAATGAAGCGATTCATGTCCTCCCTCTTGGAGTCTGGATATTACTTCTCTGTATTCTGCTTTCCTTCAATGTATCTGGCATCACGTTCCTGTCACTTACTGATGACGTCACTGTCAAGCGTCTGATACACCCCCAAAACTTGCCAGATTAACAATGCTACATGGCTATGTAATACTTAAAAGTTGAAACAATATAAACCTTGCAGATCACCAAGCACATTTCATTGTTTCATTACTGTAACTTACTAACCCCTGATTAAATTTCACTCGCCAATGGCGAGAGGGCAAGTACAATTTGTGAGCCTTATAAATATAAATATATATATATGTCCATATATGTGTATACTCCATTGCAGGCACTCAAGAGGATAAACAGCAAGCTTTTATTATATATCAAAACAAATCCATAACTCTTCAATCCAAAGGAACCTTCGTCAAAAGGAACAAGAAAAAACATTCAATTTGACAAAGGTTCCGTTTGGATTGAAGAGTTATGGATTTGTTTTGATATATAATAAAAGCTTGCTGTTTATCCTCTTGAGTGCCTGCAATGGAGTATACACATATATGGACATAAATATATATTTATATTTATAAGGCTCACAAATTGTACTTGCCCTCTCGCCATTGGCGAGTGAAATTTAATCAGGGGTTAGTAAGTTACAGTAATGAAACAATGAAATGTGCTTGGTGATCTGCAAGGTTTATATTGTTTCAACTTTTAAGTATTACATAGCCATGTAGCATTGTTAATCTGGCAAGTTTTGGGGTGTATCAGACGCTTGACAGTGACGTCATCAGTAAGTGACAGAACGTGATGCCAGATACATTGAAGGAAAGCAGAATACAGAGAAGTAATATCCAGACTCCAAGAGGGAGGACATGAATCGCTTCATTCATTGTCAGCAACGCAGGCTGTTCTCACCTAGGTTATAGCTGATGTTACAGTATATTTATTTTCCTCCTTAAGATGTCACATTGGTAAACGTTAGATCATATTCTGAGCCTTGGAGCCACTTAATATCCATGTCCCAACAGCTGCATTTCTAATGATAGTGCTCCACAAAAGGTACGTGACTCAAAGTTTCAGCTACTACTTTGAAACTTTGAACGTACTGTGTTTAGAAGGCTACAGTTGCTTGGTTTTATGTTAGACCCCTGTGGAGATCAGTATAATCCCTATTATGTTTACTAAGATTTAGATGTAGTTACTCACTAACATCCATTGGGTCTGCAAGCATAGTAGTACCTTGGCACACAGGAGTAACCCTTTATTTTATAATTATAAAAAATATTGCCTAATGCTGTCACGGGATGCACTTCAAGTGGTAGCTAATGAGTTTCACCATGGGACTATACGTTTTAGTGAATAAGAAAAGGGTGTTTGCCAAAATGTGTTTTTAGATGAACTGGATCATCCATGTATCTATTTTTTCCAGAACTCTCGTAGCCTTCTGATATATATACTGTATATGTTGCTTGATGATATTTTGGTAAAATGGATTATTGGACTCTCCATGTCTCATATACTCTATTCTAGTCTGTTTTGTGTTCTATTTCTCAGTTTACTCATGAAGAAGATCAGGGGCTTGCTATGTGCTTATGTTTTAAAGGGTTATGTAATATGTTGATCGGTGTGGGTTTTCAGGGGGCAATTAATAATAAAATATGAAGATTGTTATAGAGGCTTAGAAAGCAACAAAGAAAGCCCTTTCCAGTCAAATACCTCGAAATATGCAATACTTTTCTTCTGAGCAAACATCATTATTTGAAGTATTCTTAATGCACCCTTGACTATAGAGCAGTTGGCCTAGCTTACCTCCGGGTTAGCGCTCAAGTGAAAAAAGAAAATGCTGAGTCTTTTGCTTGCAAGCTTTTTTACATTCAACTGGTAATACCAGCGCTCCACTTGTAATATAGCCCTGTAGGGCTGATTTATGAAAGTGGGAACGGACATGATCTGCTGTAGTCATCATGTCAGCCACACATCGATAAATGCGGACAGCATACGGCCAAATGGCCGCTGGCAGGGATGTCAATCACCCGATCGTATGAAATCGGGATTGCTGTCCGCCATCTCAGAGCAGGTGGACGAGTTAAGGAGCAATGGTCTTAAGACTGCTGCTTCTTTACTCCTGTTTCCAGCAAGCCTGTAGGCTTGCACGGAAACAGAGGCATTGGGGCCAATACGGGCTTAATAAAATGGCCCCTTTGTGTTTTAACCCTGCATAGAGGCTGAACACATAGCTAAACGTCTCGCTAGGAGCCACAATATATTGTCCTAAACAGGGCATGGCTGGTGAGCTAATTTGGATCGGTATATGCAAATAGCAGCCAATCACCAACAAGCGGGTTAAACACATAGGAGTTGATTACAATCTATTGTTTGATAACTTCTGCATGTTAACATCCATAGATGAGCCATTTTCAATGACGATACAATTTCAGTTGCTTATCAGAAGAAATTAAAACATTATCAATTTGGTGAAAATGGTCTTTAACACATGCTAGTCCTCTTTTACTTGATATTTTAGGACAAATTTACAGTGCAATTCCACAATCAAAAAGACTTTTCAGTCCCCAGACAACACTTTTCAACTTAATTAACAACTACCCCAAAAAAGTTTTAAAGGGACATAAAACCCAAAACATTTCTTTCATGATTCAGATAGGAATACAATTTTTAAAAAATAGTTTCCAATATACTTCTATTATCAAACTTGCTTTGTTTTCTTGTTATTCTTTGATAAAGAGATATCTAGATAGGTAGTGTGCACGTGTCTGGAGATCTACATGACAGGAAGTAATGCTTCCATATAGTGCTATTGCTAATGTATAACATTATTGCAAAACTGCTGCCATATAGTGCTGCAGAAACATGCTCACTAGGGATGGGCGAATGTTTCTTAAAATTCGAAATTTAAAATGAATTTTGATACATTTGTTTTTTTTAATCGAATTTCAAATGTTTATATAACACTCTAACATTCTATTTTCGAATTTTCCTTTTTGAATTTTTCAATAAAATTTGAAAATATTCGTTTGAATAAAAGAATGTTTAGCTATGTATTCATTCAATATCGAAATGTAATATTCGAATGTGACTTTCGAATTGAAATAGTATTTCTAGTCTACAACTGTGTTCAATAAATGTAATATTCAAATGCTAAATTCAAATTTGAATCTCACGTTCGAATTCGAAATAGTATTTCTAGTCTAATACTGTGATTTATAAATATAACATTCAAATTTGAAATAGTATTTCTAGTCTACAACTGTGTTTTATAAATGTAATATTAGTATTTCTAGTCTACAACTGTGTTTTTTAGATGTAATATTCAAATTTGAATGTCACATTTGAATTTGAATGTCACATACGAAAGTCACATTCAAATTCGAAAGTGACATTCGAAAACTATAAAAACATTCGATAATACCATTTTTAAGAATATCTGTTCTTATCAACATTCTATAATGTAAATCGAATTTCTACAATAACATTCGTTCTAACATTCAAATTCGAATATAAACACATTCACCCATGCCTCACTCCTTAACTTACTTTCTCACTTTTCAAAACTAAGAAAAATTGATAATAGAAGTAAATTGGAAAGTTACTTAAAATTGTATGTTCTATATGAATTATGAAAGAAAAAAATTGGGGTTTATGCCCCTTTAAGGAAGCAACATCACCCAACAAATACAAAAATAGTTGCTTAGTCAATTACATGTTTAAACTAATGCTAAGCACTTTCACACTAAAAACATTTGCCATATCAGTAACCCAAGAAACACACAGGGTAGATTTACCAAGCAGCGGATGCTGCTATCTACCCCGGAATAAATGTAAGTTAAGAAGCCCGCTGCTCCTTAACTCGTCCGCCATCTCTGAGTTGGTGGACAGCAATCAGCCGGATCGGATATGATCGGGCTGATTGACACTCCGAATTGGCCGCGAATGTGCAGACGGCAGCATTGCACAAGCATTTCACTAGAAATGCTTGTGCAATGGTAAATGCAGACAGTGTATGCTGTCGGCATTTATCGATGTCGGCCCGCACATTGGTAAATCTACCCCACAGCCCCACTATACAGATAGTGCCCCTGTTCAAACCTTTTAAAAGACATAGACACATATCGCTATGGTTTTGGAGCACAATCAGTCAATTTCCCCTATTAGCATCACTACACGCCCTGTAATGTAATACTAATCCCACAAAATCACCATTGTGCTTGTTGTTATTTCTGGGCCATTGAGTCTGGGGATTTCAAAATGGGAAGAAAAACAATAAAAATAATGATTTGTATTTTATGCTAGATTGTCCCTCTCCCCACCTCCCCATTAGGAACATATGTAACAGGGTTAAGCTTGTGAAGTCTGCAGTGTGCACTTCCAGTTTTCAGAAGCCCAAAACCCACCAGTTTCAGAGTTAAATTACAGGAAAGGGAACAAAATAAATAATGAACAAATATTGCAGTTTTTCTACTATGAATAATTCATTTTTTTATTACAATCTCAAAGTGTTTCGTGTTCTTTTAAATCATTTTTTTTTATGAGCAACAAATAGAAGTAAAGAAAACAAAATAAAGATTGTTTAGTGTTTGCTCTGCTAAAAAAAAAAATATGCTTGGGTTGCTTATAATTTGTGAGGGACATTCATTCTTGCTACATAATGTTCATTCTGTATACGCAATCAATAAACACTAATCATTTTGCAAGCCTAGGGGGGCCACAAGTAACACCAATGATGATATAATATATGTACCAAATATACCAACCTAAAAGTATAAACAATATCTATATACTACATAAAGTATAAATAAAATGTATCTATGCAAAGTAAACATTTCAAAAGCAATATATGAGTCCCATAAGCAGTGAAAACTTGAATTGTTCAATTTGACCAAGAGCTGCACTTTTATCCCACTTCACAGTCAAAGTTGGATCAAATAAAGTTTAAAAGGAAAATGTGCATCCTTATGCAGATCAATGCTATAAATCTGGTGAATAGGCTTGGCACATTGGCCATGTTTTCCTGGACACTTATGAGTTACACATGTTGCAGGGTGTGCAGGGAGGAACATGAATAGTGCTGTCCAGTGTCACTATTTGTTTGCTGTCCAGGTGCGCAGTGCATGTTCCACCCTGCAGCATTTGTAACTCATAAGTGTGCAGGAAAACATGGCCGAGTGGCAACCCTATGGTGATATGATTAAGACAGTTATTAAAGGAAATTAATGAAAAAAACGCGCTAGATAAGATCTGGGCTACACATAAAGAAACAGGCAATCCCTAAGCCTGATAATGATCAGAGGTGCAAAAGAAGGGTGTATATTGTGCGCCAATACTGTGTAAAACACAAATGGCAATAGATCTTTTTAATAATGACTTCTTATTTGATTAACTATTTAGGTTAAATTAATTTTCTTAATACACCCTTCTTTTGCAACCCTATGGTGATATGAGCCAGTTCACTCCCAATGTGTAAAATACTCACAATGGTTGCAGCACTCCACTGTGCTGATAGAAGCAGTTAGAGATCTTGCAAAGTAAAGTCTCTGCTCACTGATTCAAGGCAACTGGAAACTGAGTAATCGTCCTTGGAACACAGTCTGCTAACAGCTGTGGGAAAAAATGTTGTTGTTTTTTTTGTTTTGTTTTTTTATAAATCTTTTTATTGCGATAGGATAGAGAAGGTATACAGTATCAAACAAATTTATCAGGTGAATAAGCATTTTATTCAAGAAAAGCAAGAAACAGAAAAACAGAATACCATGAATGACTGGAAAATTGTTACAGCTGTAAGCAGCTGTGTTCCAAGAAAGATTACTCAGTTTCCAGTTGCCTTGAATCAGTGAGCAGAGACACTGCATGATCTTTGCCTGCTTCTGTCAGCACAACGGAGTGCTGCAAACTTTGGGAGTACTTTGTACACATATGAAGTGAGTTGGCTCATATCACCATAGCATAGATCTCACAAGGATGCGCCTTTTCATTTTCTTTTTAGATAATGTTCATAATATATATAAGACTACAGCACAGTTGTCATAGGAATTATAATATAGTTAAAAGGGCAATCTAGCGTGAAGCTAAAATATTTTATTTCACATGCGGAAACAACTGGTGTATGGCACATATATGTATCTTCCAATAACAGCAGCACATTACTACAGGACTCAAATTCACAGGTTCAAGTTTTCTCCAGACTCTTAGTATTTTTTCTATTTTAATTTTAACAGTGATCTATCATAATTGTGACAGAAATGTGCTAAATTTACAAGGGGATCACAACTCATTTTGTGCTGGTTTAATGACAACCAAATGCACATGTTCTAAATCCTGGCCTTCTCAGCACAGGTATTGATGGAATAGACCAAAATACTTCTATAGAATAGAATTCTATCAGCCAATTGGAATTAAGGTAGAAAAAATCCTATTGGCTGATGAGCTGGCATTCTATTAGCTGTTCCAATCAGCCAATAGAATGCAAGCTCAATCCTATTGGCTGATTGGATCAGCCAATAGGATTGAAGTTCAATCCTATTGGCTGATTGCATCAGCCAATAGGATTTTTTCTACCTTAATTCCGATTGGCTGATAGAATTCTATCAGCCAATCAGAATCTAAGGACGCCATCTTGGATTGATTGAAGAGGATGCTCTAAGCCGGATGTCTTGAAGATGGAGCCGCTCCACGTTGGAAGTATGAAGATAGAAGATGCCATCTGGATGAAGACTTCTGCCTGTCTGGAGGATCACTTCTGCCGACTTGATTGAGGACATCTTGCCGCTTGGATGAAGACTTCTCCCAGTAAGTGAATCTTCGGGGGTTAGTGTTAGGATTTTTTAAGGGTGTATTGGGTGGGTTTTTTTTTTAGGTTAGGGCTTTTGGCAGCAATAGAGCTAAATGCCCTTTTAAGGGCAATGCCCATTCAAATGCCCTTTTATAGGAAATGGGGAGCTTTTTTATTTTGATAGGACTATTAGAATTAGGTGTAATTAGTTTAAATATCTTGTAATTTGTTTATTATTTTCTGTAATTTAGTGTTGTTTTTTTGTAATTTAGCTAATTGTATTTAATGTATTTAATTGTATTTAATTTAGGTAAGTTATTTAATTGTAGTTAGTGTTAGGTGTTAGTGTAACTTAGGTTAGGTTTTTATTTTACAGTCAATTTGTATTATTATTAGCTAGGTAGTTAGGAAATAGTTAATAACTTTAGTTAAAATAAATACAAACTTGCCTGTAAAATAAAAATAAACCCTAAGCTAGATCCAATGTAACTATTAGTTATATTGTAGCTAACTTGCAG